>NC_043986.1:7067025-7367025 GCF_902150065.1 Myripristis murdjan | reverse complement strand
TGAGAGGGGGCATTGAATGGAATGAAAGGAAGGGTTCAAAGAAGAATTCATCCAGACTCATCCATCGATGCTACTTATTCATTTTTATTTTTATTTGTTCTTCTCCTTTATTCCTCTTTATTCTTTATGCCGACTTCACATTTTCACAGCACTGAAATTGGACGCTGCAACATTAATTAAAAGTGCGTAAAGAGAGACAGAACAGGTGAGGGAATCTCCTCACCAGGGACCTCAAAGACGCCTCGTCCTCTGCTGTAAAGGGCGATTTCAAAGCGTCCTCAAATCAAACACACTGTGGAAACCAGCGGCCATCTTCCCCAATCAGAGAGGCATTCAGCTGGTTACCATGGAGATAATAGCTTGTGCCGCAGACATCCTCTAATGCTTCGTCTGAGCATAAAAGCCACAGTGTCATTGGATCCTGCCTGTCGGATGTCTGTCTTATAACCTTACAAAAGCCGGTAATCACAATCCCCTCACTGTAAAGAGACAAAGAAAGATGAAACCAGATTTGAAAGAAAAAAAAAAAAAAAAAAAAAAACTTGGAGGGCGCAAACCTCCAGCAGCAGCCCTCCACTTTGCAGAAACACCCAAAGACCTCATTCCTCAGTTAAACAGATAACCTGATAAATTGATCACTGAAGTTAAAGTGATTTCTCAACCCAGCGACGTGCAAAACACAAACTCGGGGTTTGGACTCGAGTCTGTGACTCCATTAGTTTCATAGTTCTGGCGGAAAAGACAATAATGGTTTGATGGCAGGAAGCCCAGATCTGGATCACCACCAAAATCTAATTAATTGTTTCTTGGCCCGAGGCCTGTCTATAGACCGCATTTCAATAAAACCCATTCACAGGTTGTTGTTTTTTTAGATATCCTGCTGACAGGCGAAAATATCCTCTCTGGCAGAGGTAAAGATGCCCCAACTGTGATAATTCTCCTATTTATTCAAAGTGGTATTTAAACCATTTTTTCCATTTCAGAGTCTAAATTAAATTAGGACAGTTTTGCATAACATGCCGTGCGTCAGTCCTGCTCGTGTCATTCAGCCGCTACCGGTCAGACGAGAGAGAGGCTCTGCACAGTCTGCATGAATCCAACAGAGGTGAAGAGGTCACTTTTACTTTGACGCACCTTTCTGTTAGATGACACCCTCCTCTGTCTGAACCAGTCATCTTTTATAAAAGGTCAAGCAACCACCTGTACCAGCCTGGATGACGCCGGAGACACAAAACGCAGTGAAACTCTCTCATCCTCGGAGTAAAACTACCACCTTCCCTCAGAGATCAGTGAGGATTTTCCCAGAGCTACACAGCCAAACTGTTCGTATTAAATTAAAGCCGAAGTCCGTCATTTTTCTGCATGTTGTCAGTCGTGAACCACAGCAAAGACCGGGTCGCCATTTCATACAGGAATATGTTGCTGAAATTCGACAGTAACACAGCGTGGGCTGATGTGAATGAGTTGGTGTGTTTCACTCAGTTTGTCTAAAGATTATTTTCCATGCAGCAGCAGCAGCTAATCTATCTGTATTGATCTGATTTATGCTGTAAAGGTTCTTTTATGCTCCCTTTACGTACTAAAAGAAATACATCCTTCTCAAACGATGTCATCGCCACTCCCCGTGTACTTTTCATCCTTCATGTTGGCGGTTGAGCGATGAAATGTGACGGAGTAAATCCACTAGAAGGCAGCTCAGAGTCAGAGGAGAATTCTTTTCTCTAATATTCTCATTTTAAAAAAAATGTCTTCCTCACGTCTCGTTCACAGATTGGTCTCTCTTGAGCCGTCGGCTGCATGATTTCCGGCGGCGCTGCTGCTCTGTTTGGTCTGTATCCGTACGCTTCATGAAAAGCCGCACAGCTACGGAGAAAATGAACAAAACCACCGTCTGTATCCGGATTTAAAGATGAGCACAAATAACGACTTTACTGGCACTGTCCCGACGAGCCAACAGACACTTTCAGCATTTCTCAGCAGCAGAAGACGGAGAGAGTCTCAAGCCACAACAAAAGTCTCTATAAACACGGATATCATAACCATAAATTATTTCAACAAATTCATAATCTAACCATAAAAAAACAGATTTTGCAGATTTCAGCTTAACTGAGTGTAAAAACCATCACTATACGAGCATTAAGTCTTCCTCACCCATCAGAGTTAATACAGCACTTTAATACTTTTGGTGTCTCATATCAGCCCCATCAGCACGATGACTGGAGATATAACTCGCTGATCGATATTTGTCACCTCCAATTAACTGACATGTAAAAATCCATATTTGTTAACAGTGGAAATTTTGCTGCGTCGGATTCCTTTATCTGTGGTTTTCATATTCTGGCTCAACCACATTTTACCGCACGTGCAGACAAACGTGATGAGTGATATGATTTCAAAGTTTATGATGATAAATTTGATGTTTTGTGTTGAATCACTGAACACTGTGAGTTGCAGGTTTAAAGCCCCGGGCAGAGTGAAAACACCCCCCGCCTCGGACGCCGTGCCTCCTCTCTCCTCTCTCTAACGCGCTGATAAAAATCCTCGGCTATATTTAAGCCGGAACAGGAAGTCTGACTTCCAACCTTCTGCGGCGCTGTCTTGTCTGATCTTCCCACGACTGACAGAACAGGGAGAATCAGATTCTTGTGGTTTCTCCTTGTTTACGCAGTCATGGGAACGTCCCATCAGCGCCGCCGTGGGTTGAAGATCAGATCTTTGGTGTCGGCTCCTGTTTCCTTTAATGCACCGGTTCAGTACTGATACACTCCTGGAGCTTCAGTACGTGGGTTTTCTTTTGCTGTGGCGGTGAAAGGCCACACGGTGGACCGCTGGTTAGAGACACTTCTGTTCAATCAGGGCACACAAAGTTCAGACGCAGCACAGAAAGCATCATGAAGAGTCCTCGAGCGAAGCGATGAGCCGCCTCCTGCCCGGGAGCCTCTCACCACAGGGATCAAAACACACTTTTTACAGATGGCTGTAAAGTGTCTTCTCAGTGTTTTTTTTTTTTCTGTACTGGATTTCACTTATTAACTGCCTTTCTTATTGGCCTTTTCATTTGCTTTCATGTAATTTTATTTGGTTTAATTTACAAGCACTTTCCAGTTTTATTGTGAAGCGCACTACATAAATGAAGTTGTTAGTATCATTATTTATTGGTTTGAACCCAGATTTTCCAGGTGATGAGGATTCTCCCTGCTCACTATGTTGAAATGCTGCTAAACACGGATTTTCTTCAGAATTCAAAAACCAGAACAATTGTGCATGAAGACTTTCAGCCCAACATGCTTTACATCCATCCAGCTCGAAATTCATCATTCTCAAAGATGACAATGCTTGGATTTCATTTTCACTGCCAAAAATACAGATGAGCAGAAATGAATCAGACTTTAACATTATGTGCTTAGTCTAAATGGTCAAAACTCACTTAAATTTTCATTTAAATTGTCCTCAGGTATTTTGATTACTACAGCAATGCACCAATATGTGTAACTTTCATGCAAGCCATCGCTGCGTTGTGCAGATGGCGGACATTTCAGTTCCCAGCCAAACTCCACCTGGTCACTCTGCATTTCCACATTCGATGGCACCGGTCTGCCCTAATCTGCCGTTAATGAGGTAAACCGGTGGTTACCGGTGGCTCTTAACACCGTTGATCCCATCTAACTTCTGGCTCCCAGCTGGCCAGCGAGTCAAGTGTGCCTTTGTGGATTAAATTCCCTCATGGAGCTAAAAGGGAAAGGAATGCTGTGCGAAACCCAGAGGTAGGACTTCTGCACAAAGCTGAGAAAACAACCCCAAGAGCTCCAGATAAGGCTTTCTCAACGGTTTTCAGTCAAGATGATGGAAATATAGACTTAAAAAAAAAACTCATTACCGACATCACAGGCAAGCGCTCATTAAAAGGTGCAAGCCACAAAGTCCAGGTAACACAAATCTAAAAGCTTTTCCAGTGTCCGTTTAATGGTTTTAATGATAGAAAAAATGCTGGGTAAAGATATAAGAGCGACAGAGGAAAGGTGAGAGAGTCGGCTCTAAATCTTTTAAGGCAGGGCGTAATGGAGGAAATCAATACTTTAGGGAAATGGATGAAATGTGAAGCCTGTGCTTTTTGCCTAATTACAGGCTCGATGCTAAAGATAGCCTCTGATATTAGCCGCAGAAACCCCGCGAGGTTAAATTTACAGCGTGTCCACTGTTGTCATGGGGCGTTGTTGCCAAAGCAGGGATGTAATTAGACTCCCTGTCCCTGTCCACCCGAGGAGAAAACCCTAAAACACAGACCACCTTCATCAGTGGTTTTTAATGGATTGTTAAGGCCCTGAAGTTTGGTTGCGGGAGCATTAAATCAGGCCCTAAAAATATTCCTGCGAAATTGATCTCAACCAGCGGAGAAAACGTCTCATTTTAATGAGGCTACTAGGGAAGCTGTGTTATTCTAATTTAATTTACGAAAGTTTCAAGACTCTGCAACTTGAGCCGCGCTGAATATAAAGCGGTGGGCCAACTGGAAAAAGTGTAATAACTGTTTATAGTGCCTGAAATGAGTTTAAATTTTGGCAGATTAGCATACATGCAGCGTGCAAAAATCAGATATTCTTTTGGAAGCGGAGAAAACGTCTGCCCTACATGAGACGTTCCCAGTGTTTTATGTTTTTTTTTTTCGGGGGCAAAAGCAAAAAAAAAAAAAAAAATGCCTTTTGACTTGAACAGTGACAAGCAAGTGGTGCACCGCCACCTTCGGGGACGGCTTCCATTAAAATTAATAATAGAGAATAGCCTGATTCTGTGCCAGATAAGCGTCCCAGTGAAAGGCACATCTCAGCAACATCCCCAGCCCTGAGCCTGGAAAGCTCTGGCCTACATAGCGACAGATCTGAAAGAATAAATGAATAATGAAATATCGCTCGGTTTTTTTTAATATGTCGCTTTGAAGGCTTTATTGGACGGGACACGGAAGGCAGAGGAAAGGTGAGGTCAGGGAAAGAAAAACATCGTGCATGACGAGGAGCCGGGTTTCTCTTCTCGCCCTGCAACCTGAACTGAGCGAGGAGACGCCGACCCCGTCGCCTCACACCACCTCGAAAAATAAAAGCTGCAGGCGGCCACACAAAGCAGATTTTACAAAAAGGATTTCACTCAGAGGGTTCGTTTACTGACTGGTCTGTTTGTGCTGGCGATATTCTCTGCACCTCCAAATATTACAGGCATAAAATAAAAAAAACAAAACGCCGTGAATCCTTTTAAAAGGAGACCAAAGACCTGTGTTTTTCATCTGGCTTTTAATTTGGAGGGACGTAATAGCCTTAGTTTTCAGTTTGATCATTGTTTTCCATATTAACTTTTAACCTTGTGTTTATTTAATTGTATTTTGATTGTATATTAATGACTTTTATTGACATTTTAGAGTTTTTATTGCTGTAAATTTTAGTCTAGCGTAGGTTTTATTGTATTTTTTTGCCTGTGTTGTTTTAATGAAGCACTTTGTTTGTATTGAAGCTGAGATCATTAATTAGACCGAATGTGCTAATGCTGCCTTCACCTCACAGGGAGAGGAAGGTAGAGATTGGAAAGATTCCCTTCAATCAATCAATACGACTCGCATGTGTGTCGAGTCCATATCAAAAGGATATTAATTAAACCATTAATTTAGCAAAATATACCGTTTTATGCCATGCAGAGTTGGTTTGTTGGTTTAAAAGCGGGCGTGAAAAAGTAAAAAGTTGCATTGAGGTTGCATGTAAGCATTACAGTAAATTATTATGCATGAATGCCACGGATTTGTAACGCTAATATCCTATGATAACTTACCAGCTCTTGTCAAATTTCATTGATTTACTGTAGCATCAACCATCGCCTGGGAAAATAAATTCCCATGGGACTTATGGGATTTCTTCCCTGGACTCCTGCACACACACACACACACACACACACACACACACACCACGGCTGTAATCACAGCCTGCCGCCTGGGAATTTTCTTAAATTCAGTGGTTTAAGATTTTGGTCGCTGAAGTTGCTGCATGAAGCCACAACAGCGGAAAAAAAAAAAAAAAAAAAAAAATGCAGAAAATCAAAGGAACCCAAAAGCAAAGTGGGCGAGCGAGAGGAGCTGATCTCATCGTCCTGAATGAGTTCAGGAGGACAAAACCTTTTTTTTTTTTTTTTTTTTTAAACCTCCAGTCCGGTCTTCTCATTTGTAGGATGCGCTCCTTTTTTGGGGGGAACAAGTGTGTGTGTGTCACTCCAAACACCTCCAGATTGGCTTCAGCGTCCCGGGACAGCTCGACTGGTTTTCTCCACAACGTCTCTCTCCATCCCAGAGAAGAAAACTCTGCCATATTTCATTTTTTTTTAGTTTAAGTCCAGTCGCTTTTAACGGCTCCTTATGTCTCTTAAGTTGTGTGTTTCCAGCTGTGGAAGATTATTGTGGGATTTTTTTTTTTTTTTTTTTTTTTTATAGAAACTGCTTATTATATAAAGCATGACAGAAGGATGAAGTGTAATTCAATAAGAGGTAACTTGGTTTTTTTGTATGAAGGGAAATGACAGGTGTTTGATCCAGCCGGCCGCTGATGAGCTAATCTCTATTCTAACCGAGTCGTTTACATGCTAATCCGGGGAAATGACTCATTAGGTTTACACCGCACTTTACACAATCAGCCGCCGTCCCGGGTGGCTCGCGTTTACGGGAACGGTGGGGTTTGGCTCCGGTGCCTCGACCGCAGCTGCTGCAAAACCAACCAGCCAGCCAGCCGCGAGGAGGTCAAAGGTCAGAGCATGTGGACGCACACCGCCCAGACGCCGCTCATAGCAGACGGTCTCTCGTGATTGAATCTAAACGGCGAACATTAAACGTCTCCGGTGTAAGTGACGTGTGTGTGTGTGTGTGTGTGTGTGTGTGTGTGTGTGTGTGTGTGTGTGTGTGTGTGAATAAAACATGAGTCCCGCTGCTCGTCGGGGGAATCAGACCCACCAAAACTTAATAAGCCGACTAAAGCGTCTGAATCATTTATGAAGTGAAGCTGCGGACTGCAAAAGATGCTTCTTCATACTCTAACGCAGCGTTTATGAAGCAGCCACAGCGGCGTTATACTGTAGTGTGTGTGTGAGTGTGTGTGTGTGTGTATGTGTGTGTGTAGCTTCCGTTCGGCTCACACGTTTCAGTCAATGTAATTATTTCATTAGTCCTTTGTGCACAATAACGTACATTTCACCTGGTCGTTGGCGGTGAAATGTCCCCTTTGTGTGTGTGTGTGAATATGTGTGTGTGTGTGTGTGTGTGTGGTACTGAGACCAAATCTGTATCTGCCATCTAGCAAATCACAATCATCAAGAAAATCACACTACCGCTCACTGAATAGCAGGGATAATGGACTCATTAGTGTGTGTGTGTGTGTGTGTGTGTGTATGTGAGTTTATTAGGTGCTGCACTTGGGTCCGCTGCATGTGGGCGATGAAGTTTGAGTGAATGACTGGGATAATTTAGTCATTAGGAAAGAGAGAGAGAGAGTGTGTGAGTGTGTGCATATGTGTGTGTGTGTGTGTGTGTGTGTGTGTGTGTGCGGGGGGAGCGAGGTTTGGAGGTAATCAGGCGTGCTCTTAAGTATTTAAAGCTGTTTTCTGAGACACATGAAGCCGTCTGCTCAGTCAGTCTGATTGCACCTCACCAATCACAGTGAACCTCTCTCTCTCTCTCTCTCTCTCTCTCTCTCTCTCTCTCTCTCTCTCTCTCTCTCTCTCTCTCTCTCTCTCCCTCGGACGCTCAGCTGACAGATTTGAGCGCGGCCTGCCGTGTTTCCTCTGGCGCGAGGCGACAGACTGAGGCTCTGCGGCCAAAGAGCCTGCGGGCCGGGAGGATCTCCATCTGACGACGAGCTGCTTGCTTCCAGTTGGCAGCTCGACTCCGTCCCGCCCGGTTCCCTTTGAGCCGCAGCCCAAACGGCAAAGAAACCTCCACGTTGATCCGTCGTTTACTCTCAGATCCACTGTTTTTTCGTTTTCCTTCAACGAGGTAAAGGTAAAGAGATAATCCCACTTGGTCCCAACACTAATAAACGTTTTTCCAGGATTTTTTTTTAATTAAGTGTCATTTTCTCAATCCAAGTGGGCTGATTTGCCTCATTCTGCCCCGTTTCAACAGATTTATACTGAAACTGCATTGGAAACAAGTGGGATTATCTCATCCCTCGACTCCGAATGGTGTGTTAATGGCGGTGTGAGATTTTTTTTTTGGACAGATTTTATGAGACATGACAAGTTTCATGCCATTATGTGATATGGGCATGGCACCACTTATAGAAACTGACATAATAGTGTGAAAAAATGAGGTCAGAACAAGCAGCTACACTGCAAAAAGTCAAAATCTTACCAAGATTATTTGTCTTATTTCAAGTCAAAATGTCTTATTTCTAGTCAAAATAGTCAAAATATAGTCAAAAATATATCAAATTTTTACTTGTTCACTTGTGTCACAAGTAAAAATGTGCTTGTTCCATTGGCAAAATTTGTTTCTTGTTTCAAGCTAATTTTGAAAATTGTCTAAAAACAAGTTACTTCTGAGGTGATCATGTCTTATTTTAAGTGTAATGAGATATTTTGACTAGAAATAAGACATTTTTACTTGAAATAAGACAAATAATCTTGGTAAGATTTTGACTTTTGCAGTGTAGTAATACATTTACAAGTGAGAAAAACACATTTGCTTTTTAAAAGTATATTTCTGAAATATTGGCTTGATTCTGCCGCTGTAATTTCAGATTGTTTTTCCTTATATGTGCAATTTTTTATCTGTTTATTTACTATTGTTAGTTTTTGAGTTGAACTCCACAGATTGAGGGTCATTCAAAGCCTCAGTACGGTGTCTCGGAAGTGCCAAAATTCCTCAAAGTCAGTTGTAACGAGTGGAGCTTAATTCCTGCTGTAATTATAAGAATCACCAAACCAAAAAAAAAAAAAAAAAAAAAAAAAAAAAAACTGCCCTGTCTAGTTGAGAAAAAAAAATCGCCGTGGTGATGGGAAGGGAAATGACCACAGAATGGAGCTCCCATAGAGGGGTGCACACACACACACACACACACACACACACACTTGCAAACATTGGACACGTCTCTTTTAAGATCTCTGCACACGTCACACGTCTCACCCTTTTTGTTCCAAGACAAGCACGTTTTCCTCTGCAGAATACCAAGTTAGACTGAACACACACACACACACACACACACACACACACACACACACACACACACACACACACACAGCTCCTTGATCACTTTGCTTCGAGATCACACACATTCGGCTCAGTAGAAAACACAACAAAGACAGAACTGGCACAGCTGTTTAATTACACACACACACACACACATACTGTACACAAACACACACACAAGCAGGCCTACACACACAAACTCACAATGAAGCACATGTGGACCCATACACACACACACATACACACACACACACACACACACACATACACACTAAAACACATGCACCTATACTCAAGGACATGCAGGGACACACACACACACACACACACACACACACAATAAGGCATATGTGGATCATGGACATGCTCTCACACACACACATCTAACTAAACACAGTCAGACACACACACACACACACACACACACATCTGGGTACTACAGCAGCTATTAAGATTCAGATTTCATTTGAGTCAAATTCCCACCTGGGAGACTCTCTCTCTCTCTCTCTCTCTCTCTCTCTCTCTCTCTCTCTCTCTCTCTCTCTCTCTCTCCCTCTCTCTCCCTCCCTCTCTCTCTCTCTCTCTCTCTCTCTCTCTTTTCTAGGTCAGGTCCGGATGGCTCCACTCTTATCATTTGTTCTCGTGTGTTTGGCTTATGTAAGAACGTGTAATCAGTCGGTTTTCTTGCCCCACGGTGTCTCGGGTCCGACGTGATTAGAGGGACCAGAGTTTATCTCCGCTGTAACTACAGGGGCCCGGCCGCGCCGAACCGAACCGCCTTTTAATTTGAAGGTGAATCCACAGGAAAAAAAAAAAAAAAAGCCGTGTGGCCAAGCTGCGAGGGCAAAAGATCAAATCGTGAGCGTTTGATCTCCGCCTCCCGCCCTCCATCGCTCGCTCAGGCCTCAGAGCTGCGAACTGGACGTCCCGGGAAAACAAACGACAGCAACATCCTGATACTTGCATGAGGCAAACTCCACCCCTCTGCCACGCCAGGGTGCTCAAAACAAACGGCGAGGAGGATGGGCACACACCGCCGCCGCCACCGCCACAGAGGACACGGCGGAGCTTTTCAACATGACAGGTGTTGATTCAACAACGAAAGAGAGAGAGAGAGAGAGAGAGAGAGAGAGAGAGAGAGCACGAAAACACCTGCAAACAGCGCGAGAGCTCGATGTCGCCGCCGCATTTCACTCTTTCACATCTTTAGCTGCAAAGGAGGCGCATTTCTCATTTTCAGCCAACAGGAGGGATTCCCTTTCTCCTTCTCTTTCTCATTTTCTTTCTTTCTTTTCTTTTTTTTTTTTTTTTTACCCCTTGCCAGCGACTTACTTGCCAACCTCGCCAGTCCAAAGAAGGGAGAGCTTTTCCCAACGGGGGGGAAACGGGGGAGAGTTCATCTCCCAGACGCCTGCGACCGACCCAAGCCTGCACTTCTGTGTTTTTTTGTCGGGTATTTTGTCAAGAAACAGCAGCAGCATTAGCAGTTTTTTATGTGTAACAAATACAAAAGATGGACCGAAATATGGGAGGAAATTGGGGCGAAATCTGGGAGAACAGAGTCTCCTCAAGCTTATTTTATCGCCCTCGCTCGTTTATCTTCCTGCAAAGTTTTCTAAAAGCTCATGAAGGCGTTTCCATGGAATTTGCTGGAGCCGGTCGCCTTCGGGGGCCGAGGCACGAACGATTCGATTATGATGGGGATCTGGATCTTAGATTTCCACCATGAGACCATAATCACTTTGACTTAAATATAAATATGAAACTAACAGCGATGGAGATGGAGACTCGAGTCCAAACCCGATGCGTTCATGTTCGCAGGGTAAACAAATCCATGACGTTAATTTGCAGGAATGATGTGTTTGGGCGTCGCGGCGAGCGGGAGCGTTGCGACAGCGCGGGGCGGAGGTTCATCCTCTGCCGAGCGCCTTCTGCTTCAGACATCAGTCAGTCATTCCTGTCAGCTAACTCAAAAAAAAAAAAAAAATCCATCTCTCTCCAACATGGCCTCCCCATCAGGACTTCTCTCTCTCTCTTTTTGGAAAAACACAAATACCTGACAAATACCTTTAATCCTGCGCTGATGCTGCGAGCCAAATGATGATTTACACCACCGAGAGCAGCCCCATAATGCACCGCACCTTCTGCCAGTAATCATTTTCCAAGAAAAGATGCCTTTTTTTTTTTTTTTTTTTTTTTTTCTCCAAATGATGGAAGTCTCATTTGGGAAGGAAAGTGACAGACGGAGCCGATCTGAACGGCGTCTCCGCTTGACGAGATGACATGCGGAGATGTAAGGAGCACTTTCTCATGTCAAAAACAGACAGCAGGGGCCAAGACAAATTCAATTTAGCTGATTATAGAGAGGGTGGATGTGGGAATGTGTGTGTGTGAGAGAGAGAGAGAAGGAAATAGAGAGAGTTACAGGAAAAGCAGGGAAAACAGAGAAACCGGCAGGTAAAGACATAAAAGTGAAGGTGCAAGTGACATTTTTCATGTTTTAAAACAGAATGAGAGCAAGAAAAGTCAACGAGGGGGGGAAAATGTGCATCGTTTCTTCGATTTGGAAAGAAACAGACAGAAACGAAGCGGAAAGACAGAGGAAAGAGACGGAAGAGCAAGAAGAGAGCGAGGAGAAGTCGCTCCGTCCTCCTCACCTGAGTGTGTGAACTGCAGTCTGGGCTGCGACGCTCTCCACGCCCCCGTCACGCTGCTGCCCAGGTGGGCTAGCAGGACGGCTGCCGCTAGCCAACACATCCTCCTTGTCACACACACACACTCACTCACACACACACTGAGTCACAACACACACACTCAGTCCAAATCTAAGTCCAAGGCGACTCTCTCTCTCTCTCTCTTCCCGGTCCAAGTGCTGCACTGGTAAAAGCACAGTTTCAATCCTGGGTGCAAGTCCAAAGCAGAGAGTGTTGAATCCTCACACACACACACTTAACACATTCAACACACTCACACACACACACTCTCACACACACTCGTAAGTCCAAGTGCTGAATCCTGAGTCCAAATCGCAGCGATGCACAAACTTCTTCTGTCTCTTTTTGTGTCCAAGTTGCACGCTGAGACTTTGTGGATCCAGGTGTGTGCGATCAATCAGTGATCAGAATTCACACACACACACATGCACTTGTCAGTTTATGTGTGTGTGTGTTTGTGTATGTGTGTGTGTGTGTGTCTGTCAGGGGGCTTCAGATGTATTCCAAGAGAAAAGTAAGAGATGTGGCGGCGCCTGACAGCCAAACACACGATGAGCCTCGTCTGCTCTCTCTCTCTCTCTCTCTCTGCATGTGACTGCTGTCTGGCACCCACTCTGCTATGTATCTGCCTCGCTCGCCCTCCCTCTCTCTCTCTCTCTCTCTCTCTCTTTCTCTCTCTTGCTCTCTCTGGCAGCTCCGTTGTGGGAGGCGGAGGGAGCAAGATCCCAAATCATCACGCCCGCCCTATACACACACACACTCACACACACACACACACACACACACACACACACACACACACACACACACACACACACACATGCCTATTCAGTGCTCCAGGAAAGCCTCCTTAAAGTGGAAATCAGACAGTTGCAATTCAGCTTTCATCTTATTTTGCTCTCTCTCTCTCTCTCTCTCTCTCTCTCTCTCAATCCCCCCTTTCTCCATTTTCCCCTCTCTGTTTCTTTCTTTTTCTTTTTCTATCTCTTTCTCTCCCCCTTTTCTCTCTCCATTTCTCCCTCACCCAGTCACTCCCCCTTTTTCTCTCACCCTCACTAACTCATTATTTTCTCCGTTTCTCCACTCTTAACCTAAATGCAATCATTAAATATTGCTCTCTCTCTCTCTCCCTCTCTCTCTCTCTCTCTCTCTCTCTCGCTCTCTCTCTCTCCCTCTCTTCATTAGCTAGCAGCTCATTGTAGTTTGGAAGCGCCGGCTGAATTTTTCACCAGCTCAAGTTCAATCACAGGCTAGCAGGGACGATTTATTCATTCGCTGGGATAAATAATGAATTTAGGTTGCTTGCAAATGAACAAGTGGAATTCTCTCTCCGAGGACTTTTGATTCTTCGGCGGTGAATTATTCATTCCCCACACTTGTTTGCCATTGTATAATTACCGCCTATATGTTTCTTTAATGCGATGCATCGGTTCGTTTAATTGCATCGTTACATATCATGCAGCTCGGTGTTTATATAAACTAATGTGGCTTTTCACTGGTTGAGGGCAAAGCCTGCCGCTGGATCTGGGTCACCTCAGTAGAAATCAGCTGTCCACCACCAGCCAACAGTGTGTGTGTGTGTGTGTGTGTGTGTGTGTGTGTGTGTACAGATTAGGTAATTACAAACAAAGTTGAGAATGCAGTTTAGTTACATGAGAATGTTTTTCCTTAAGATTATTTTGGGGCTTTTCTGCTTTATTTGACAGTGACAGGAAAGGCAGGACAGGGGGGATCAGGACTCAGCCTTGACAAGCGGTACGCGCTCTACCAGGTGAGCCACCGGGACGTCCCATGAGAAAACTGTTTTTAGGAGACAGGGTTGGAAATGAAGCTCTCTGCATCTGAGGATGATGCAAGATAATCTGTAAAAAACGTCTATAGGTTCCACACTTTCTAGCAAACTTGTCCTTTAAAGTAGGTTTACTTTAATGTGGATACCCAACCTGAGTTTGGGCCGGGTTTGGACAAATATTTAGAAATTATGGTGACACTTTACAATAAGAGTACAACAATTAACGTTAGTTTACGTTAGTTAATGCCGTAATGGTTAATTCACTGTTAGTTAATGATTATTATGGCATTTACTAATGTTAATAATATCTACATTAACCCTTAAATAACATATAAATTAATACCTTAGCATGAACAGCATTAGTACATGATTCTTAGACACATTAGTTAACGGTTAGTTAACTGTTACTTAATGTTTATTACGGCATTAACTAATGTTAATTGTTGTACTCTTATTGTAAAGTGTACCGAAATTATGTTCGGGTTCAAGTCCAGTTCGGTCACTTCGGCGTTATTTCAATGAAAAATGTTTTAGGCAACTTCCAGTTCAGTACTGGAGTTTACATGACGACACTGAAGGCAACACGTAGGCTACTTCAGGCGGTAAATGTCAGACAAAAATATGTGGTCTGATCCGCACTCTACCATAAGAGTCAGTATTTATCAATTTCATTTTTGCAGTAGTTCTAATAATCAATCTCAGACGGCATACATGCACTCATTTCAAACAACATTGTGTTTTGCATGAAAAATAGTTGGAAATACAGAAAAATAAAGAAATTCCTCTGTTACAGCACATTCAGTTTCTCATCACAAACTTTAAATGTATTGTTGAATGCTGATGGCAGACATTTTTGCATGACCACTACTAGTAAATAGACCCACTGCCTCTTTATGGGTGATATTAGGCAAGTCCTATGGTGAAGTCACACACAACCTACACACACAGCCTTAATGACTCTGGGCCTATAAAAAAAACCCTCTTTGATGGGCCAGGAGGAGTCAGCAACCAGCCGTGCATAAATGTGGGTGCATCATATGCGAGCAGTCAGCTGTTTGCACATGCGGTGCTCAGTCATCCTCTGGTCGGTCACACCGTGTTCTCTGCGGAGCTTCTGCTGGACTGAGAAACTTTTCATGACTCAGCCTCTTTGACGAACGAGAGCCGGTAAAACAGAATAATTTGCACCGTGACCCGCTCTCACCCGGCCGGGACGGTTAATTCATTAGGAGCCACAACATCCAAACGAGCTTACGTAACAAGCCTGTGATCTCTGATCTGCTGCAGCCGCCGTCCACTTGTTCCTCTGTGTCTTTAGATGAGCATAAATGCAACAGTTAAAGATGAATTATTTATTTTTAAGACGTGATTATGGGTCTTTCTTCACTGGAGTGTTAAATTTAGAACAAATTTGCATCATGCATTTCATTATCCTGCTCTCCATTGCTATTAATCCGCAGTAAAAGCTGTCAAAGTCATATGAAGATATGGTCTTTTATGAAAAAAAAAACAAGCATAACTTAATTTCTTCAACTCTGTAATGACAGGGTTTGTCAATGCAAATGCACGTTGCTTTGTTCAAACCCACTGAACTTTATTTTAAAATCTACCAGAGAGCCCAAGGTCCCCAAAGATACCAAATTGTGGCATCTAACCTGTGATTTGTGCTGAATTACAGGCAAATTTGGTAATAAAATTATATGCAAGACATATTTTCTATCTGATATAATGCTACAGCCACAAAACAATGGATCTTGGATTTAAATATTTCACTCAGTATAAGTGAAGTGAAGCATCAATGAAGCTGCAACCAGGATTTATTTGTTACAGAATTTATGTGACATTGTCTTAAACTTTTAAGGAAATGTCGTACATGAGGGGAAGGGAATTGAGGGGAAATCAGAGTTTAAGAGGTTGAGGCTTTTCTGAAAATAAAATGTTTTGTTGACAGGTCTGTTGGTGGCTCTTTTGTCTTTTAACGATCGTGGACTGGAGGTTATAATTCATGCTGCTTTACATCTGCGTCACCGGTTCAGGAGGAGAGGTGGAGGCAGCGATAAGGTCCTTCATTAATTCATCCATTAATCATAAGTTCTTCATAAGCAGTTAACCAGGGACCATAATATTGGGATTCATTAGTGTGGTTTCCTCTCAGTGATGAATGGCAAGACGGAGCCTTCCTCCACAAAGAGGGACAAAAACTACTCAAACCATTTGCAGCTTCAAAATTCAAAAATATTTCAAAACTATAATTAAATGCACAAAGATGGTCGCAATACTGTCTCATGTCACATAATATTTCCTTAAATATGAAATATGAAGACAGTGAGGCAAGTGGACAGTAGGGAAGTGACGGAGGACTTTCTCCTTTGATCCGAGGCTTTGCTCTCCCCTCCTTTCCAGTTTTTTCATATCCGGCGACAGAGGTCATCTCAGCTGTAGTTCACACAAAGTTTATCACACCGTTAGTGCTCTGTGCTCCTGTGAACTGAGGTCAAACAGTCAGTCTAACTGTCAGGTGCAGCTCACACACTCCCCAGGTGTGTTTGGTGGCTGCAGGAATCCCTCACGGCTGGGACTGTGCTGCCATCTCCTGGTCACTCGTGCAGAGTGGCCTTTTCTCACAGTGACTTAGCCCAAAAAATTAATGGCCTACACCTGATTTAGGAAAAATCCCAGAGAAACTTGGAGAAAGGAAGAGACAGAGATTTATTTTAGTGAGGAGGAAGTTAACCCCATCGTTTGGTAGGTTAGGCTTTCTGTTAAAAGGTGCAAATGAAAAAGGGCAGTGAAATCAATATTATACTACATTATATATCTTTTAAGATCGCTATTTTAAGTAATGAACGTTTCTTTGGAATAAATAATTTTCAAGCCATAGGTCTACTTTAAAGGTAGTTGTTATGTATGTATTTGCTTGCCATGGTAAGCAAATACATACAATTTTAATACTTTAATTCATCCTTCATCTATTCATACTTCATTCATACTTCATCTATTTGATTTTAATGGGGGGAAATGTGCGTCCCATCAGTTGTAATCTTTCTTCTTTTTTTTTTTTCTTTTTTTTTTAATATAAACCAATAAATAAAACAGCAATAATAGATAAATAGGAAACTCAGCTTGGCAATGTCAACAAAGTTAGCAATAATAAGGGAAAAATAGATGACGAGAAAGAAAGGAAAGAGGAAAAGAAAGAAAAGAAAAACAAAAAAGGAAACAGAAAAGAACATAACAGAGAAAGAGGGAGAGGTGTGTGTTATATTAATATAATAAAACATTTTTCTTTAAGGTAGATCTTGTTTATTTATGCATGTTGTCTCTAATTGTGTATGTTAATTTTTCTGCATCTACAATTTGTTCCATTGTTGCGATGTATACGATAATAATAAAACTTCAGCATGCACACTTGCCCAGATACTGAACAGCGCTGGTGTCCTGGGACAAAACAAACAAACAAAAAACTTGTGTCATGATTCGTCCCCTTTTTTAAACAGAGCTTTGTCTTCATTTATAACGTGTTCAAAAAGTTCCCTGACACAGAAATGGAAAATGTCATCAAAGAGGAGTTTGGTTTTTTTTTATGCTGAAAATTCTTTATCAAACTGTGCATGTTGTAATGACAGCTCTTTTCCTGTAGAGGGCAGTGTGAACAAAGACATGGAGCCCAGTTACAGAAGATATAAACAAGTACTGCACGTTTCAAAGTAAACTGGAAAACTGGACACAATGGATGTAGTATGTAAGTATGTATACAGTATTAATCAAAAATAATCAAAAATCTATCTATATGTCTATATCCCTGTCCATCTAATCCAACTCAGAGCTTTCTAATACATTTCTCAAGTTTTCATAACAATTTGTCTTGGGACCGTACACTTGTTTTGGCACATAGAAAAAAAAATATTGGCTCAGAGCTAGATAAACAAACAAACAAAACACTACTTTGGATTCCAGTTTCTCCTGAATTAATTTTTGGATCCAGTTTTACTCTCCATGTGACCCACTTTCAGCTTCACATCACACAGACCCACACCACACCGAGGATGAGAGCAGCTCGGCTCCTTTACAGGCTGAGGTTTATTCATTATGTCCTAATGGGCCACTTTATGTCAGATTTAATACACTCTAGTACACAAATACTGGCCTCCGCAGCACATAGCATATTCCCTCAGATTAAGAGATTAATTCCCAAATGAGATATGGATCATCCATCATTTGAAAAGATGACAACATGACCACAGCAATACAAGTAAAGCACATTATGGCACCGTTTTTTCACTTAATAATTAGCCGAAGCTATTGATTTTTTGGAGGAAATTAAAGAAATATCCCCCAAACGACAATATTATTATAATAGTTCAAGTATTTCTATAAAAATTAATAGTGTCTGTAGTTCTGAACAGTGACTTTATGATGGGCTTATTGTGTTTTAATGCGCTCCCTAAGGCGTGGTTATTATATTATCATAACATTCCTATAGAGTATCGTCTTTTTATGCTGTGATTTTTGTATTGTGCCCTGTGAAGATTAATTATCGGATTACTAATGGATCTCCTTCACATGTTTAGCATTATTATTATTATTATTATTAGCATTATTATTATTAGCATTTTGAAAGACAGACCAAATTATTTCAGATTTTTTTCCATAGACTTTTTTTGTTGTCTTATTATTATTTTTTTTTTTTTAAAGCAACATAGATATTTTCCCCCCTCTAACGCCGCTGTAGGTGCGCAAGATATTTTCATCTTTTTTGCCAAACTTTTTTTTTTTTTTTTCATCAGTTCCTTTGAAGTGATATTAAACAGATGTGATGTACTGGTGTGAGCCTGTTGTGAGTCAAGGTATTCGGGAGGGAGGGAGTGGATTTATATGCCATGCGCGCACCCGTCACGATGTGGATGGTGGAAACCCGGGGGTGCGGGGGCGCGCGACTGACGGATGCGCGCCCCCGAGAGCGAAAGGCGAGCCTGCACTTTGTAGACGCACAGAAAATGAGAAAATGTTGCAACAACTGTGAAACATCAGCACAGAGGTGGAGCGACATCAGTTAGGCCGATAAGTTAAATTACAGGGAGTCTGGAGGGGAAATAAGACGAGGAAACCAGAGGAGTGTGTCATCAAGGAAGACTCAACTCCTGTCTAGTGTGAGTGTGTGTGTGTGTGAGAGAGAGAGAGAGAGAGAGAGAGAGAGAGAGAGAGAGAGAGAGAGAGAGAGAGAGAGAGAGAGAGAGAGAGAGAGAGAGAGATTGCAGGGCGTGGTGTTTCGGTGCAGGACCAAAAATAAAACTTTGGGAAACAACAGAAAAGGTGGGTGTCTGGATGACTCACAATCATGGGGCAATCCCTGTCACGGCGTTTAGGAAAAGTCATAACACACACACACACACACACACACACACACACACACACACACACACACACACACACACACACACACACACACACACCTCGGACTGAGAGAGAGCAGCAGACACAAAACCCTACCAGTCCAAAGTCATCACCGAAGATCGTCTATTGAGTAGATGACTCACTCCATAGTTTAACAAAAACATAAAATACAATAAATTAAAATACAATAAACAAAAAAAACAAAAAAAAAAAAACAGGATTGGTAAAAACACTGTTCGTCAAAAGAAATCCTCATCTCAAAACGAAGAGGAAGATAATGAAGAAGATAATGATGGTGAAGAAGTATTCTAAAGGAGCAGTTCACCACAAAAACTCTGCCATGATCTACTCACCTTCATGGCGTTCAGGTTCATACGACCACTAAATATAGAGTTAGTCATCTCAGCTAGCAGTCATATGTCAGAAAGTTTATGGGGTCTTGTATTTCAGAGTAAAAGAGGAATTAAATGACCATCACATTTTTTTATAAACAGCTCCAGAAACATAACCAAAGTTTGTTTTTTAGCTGAATAATTTCACTGGAAGTCTGAAAACCTTTACCCCACATCGCAGCCCTGCAAGCTGCAGCTCTGCTAGAAGACGAGGCTGCACTTCCTACTGGCTGGCAGCTCGTTTGCAGCATCAGGCCCATTTCCTCGTTTCAGCGGCAAAACTACACAAGAGGAAGTCACACTGCAGTCTGTTGAGAATAATGCCACATAAACATAAACCACACAGGCTGTTTGGCTAAATTTGGTCATCATTTAATGCCCCTTTGAAACTCAAAGGAACCAGACCCTGTTTACGTCAGCTGTTCTCTCAGACGCGACAACATTTTATGGCTCTAATAAGAGGCTCTGAGTGCCACCAGGGAATTCAAATACTTTTATTTATCTTTAAAGTTAGCACTGACTTTTTTGCTTTTGAATATTCCTCTGTAATGCATGTCTGAATTTCTAAAGTGTATTCTGATGGGTTCAGATCGCACATTTTGTGGCTTTAATACAAAAGGACAACACAACACATGCAACGTGGTTGTTGCCAAAGTCAGTAATGCATTAAAAACATGTATTATAATCTCACATACAGAAACATGGCAGCCAACCGGCTGTGTGTTTGCTGGGTCTTATGCACAGTCGTGTTTCAAGTGACATGCAGTGAGTGGGCTAGGTAGATAAGGACATATATTTTCATTTTTGGGGGGGATACAGTATTTATGCAACAAATAAATAAAATATTGTACCTCCCAAGGTTCCATTATTGCCAGTACATGAAAACCATTTCTTTTCAATCTATGTTTATTTATGTATTTGTTTTGTCCATTCATTTTGTCCATTCTTGTCTTTTTTTTTTTTTTTTTTTTTTTTTTTTTGCTTGTGTTAAATTTTTGTGCACCCGGAAACCTGCGCAGAGTGAGACCTCTCTCTCCTCTCCCCATCTCTCTCTCTCTCTCTCCGTTCCACTGCAGATAATGGATTCTTGTGTAACCCGCCCCCCGCGCTCAGATCCCGCTCTCCCATTGGACGGCTCCCCGCTCTCCTCCTCACCTGATTGGCCGGCCGCCGCGGGCGATGAGCTCATATTGGTTAAAAATAGTTGGGCTCGAGAGGCTCTAAAAATAGACCGGTATATAAAGCCGGCAGCTCGAGCTGAGCCGCGCGCTACTCTCCCTCCAGCAGCGGCGGCGCTCGCGGAGGAGCTGAGAGAGAGAGAGAGAGAGAGAGAGAGAGAGAGAGAGAGAGAGAGAGAGAGAGAGAGAGAGAGAGAGACTGCAAACAACACCTTATACATTGTAACTACATACATGTAATTATTAGTTATTTTGTTTGTTTGTTTGTTTGTTTTCAGGATATTAATATGTGCCGATTTCTTATATGTCCTCTATGTGTTTATGTCCTATTTGTCATAGCAATAAAGCACTTTTGAATTTGAATTTGAGAGAGAGAATGGGAATGAAGTGGTGTGTGTGTGTGTGTGTGTGTGTGTGTGTGTGTGTGTGTGTGTGTGTGTGTGTGTGTGTGTTTCTCCCTTTTCACCTCAGCATGTGTGTTGGCTGCCCTCTCTCTTAGTTTCTCAGTGTTCTCTCTTTCTCACTCTGTGTGTGTGTGTGTGTGTGCATGTGTGTGTGTGTGAGATTTTTCCAGCCCCTGTGTATCCATCATCATCATCACCATCATCATCATCTTCATCCCTCCAGTTGCCTCGTGTTCAATGTTGCAGCAGAGAGAGGGAGAGAGAGAGAGAGAGAGAGGCGAGGGCTGTGTGCGGTTTGCACGACGCTCGGCCGTCAAACTTCAGGGTGGAGGAGGCAGTGACGAACTTCCTTCCTTCCTCTCTCTCTCTCTCTCTCTCTCTCTCTCTCTCCCTCCCTCCATTAGTCATCGCCCTCAGCGGCCCATTAAAGGTGCGATGTGCAGCGTTTCTACACATCCCTGTATCCGTGCGTGTAATTAAAGGTGATAACTGGCTGCCGTTCTGAAATGAGACGGCGGTCAGGCCGGTCGCTCTGCTGGTTCTGTTCTGCCGCGTTTATGAGACAATCTAAAGGAGATAGCAGAGGTTCAGCCGGTCAAACTGTCGGGGGAAACATGACACCGTGTAGATTTGCAGGCTGACGATGAACACAAATGTGAGTTGACACAGAAGCTGATGTGTTGTCTGGGAGTGAGTGATAAGTATATTTACTGTGCCCTGTTTTGTCCGTATTCAGCCCAGTTGTCAGGGGAAAACGTTGGTATTTTATTCCTGCAAACCAAGGCTACATTAATGTGTTCAAGTCTAAAGCGAAGGAAAACACTGTTACAAGGTAAGTGGAGTGAGTCGCTGCCTCAAGTGGAGGAGTTGTGGGCATCTCAGGGTCTTGTTCGAGAGTGAGGGGGGAAAGGAGCGGGAGATCGACGGGCTGATCGGGGCGGTGGCAGCAGGGCGGTGGTCGCTGAACCAGACCATTGTAATGAAGAAGGAGATGAGCCAGAGGGCGAGGCTCTCCATGTACCGGTCGATCTTTGCTCCAATCCTCACCTGTGGTCCTGAACTCTGGACTGAAAGAACGAGGTCGCAGATTCAAGCGGCGGAAATGTGTTTCCTCCGCAGGGTGGCCGGACGCACCCTGAGGGAGAGGCTGAGGAGCTCGGAGGAGAGCCGGGACGCCTCCTGGTCGCTTCGCGGTGGAGGTGTACCAGACACGTCCACCTGGGAGGAGACCCCGAGGCAGACCCAGGACTCACTGAGGGGGACTGTGTCTCCCGGCTGGTCTGGGAACACCTCGGGAGCCCCAGGAGGAGCTGGTGGATGTGGCCTCCTCAGCCTGCTGCCACCGCGACCCGGTTCTAGATAACCGGCTGAAAGTGGATGGATGGATGGATGGATGGATGGAGTGGTGGAGGGAACAATCAACAGGATCTACATCTGCAGACTGGGGTTTGAATCCTGAGTCAAACAAGAAGCGTTTGATTTATCCGACATGAGCTGCGGAACGTTTGGTAACATAAACCGTGACCTTACCCTAACCGTAACCATGACGACAAACCTGAGGAAATGAGTAAATGTTGATATGCAACATACACTTGCAGAGACGAAAAACGGCACCATTTTATTCTTTTATTCACCTTATTACAACATCGTGTGAATTTTTTCCTGTACATCTTTAGCTCATATTAACTTATATATCTGTCTAATTTTTAATAGCTAATAATTCCCTCTTCATGCTTTCATCTCTTCTCTCCCCTTGTTTCATCTCACTTTTTTCAGAGAGTTTCACCTTTTAGGTCTATTGTTATTATCAGTTTAAGCTAATAAACTGATAATAACAGTTCAGTTAGGCAGTTACTTCCTGTACATACAAAAATACAGTTAAGCATTTCTTTTCGCTCCACCTCCTGCCTTCGTTTCCTCGCCGGCTCCACAATCCACATATTCATGATGGATCTGAGCTATCTGACCGAGCCTGCATTAAATTTGATTTGATTAGATTTCCGTCGGTATTTCACTCTTTACACTATTTGCTGTTGAAAACATCAGCTTAGTTTGAGCTGGTAAAAAAGCGTCCGCGTCTTGTTTTGTGCCGTATAGCGATCCAGCAGATTTCCGTCCAGATCGATCTCAATTGGTTGCAAATTACAGCGCGGAGGCTCGTCTGTTTGGTGATGATTTATTGAGGCTGAAATTCTGGATGTACCACCTTTAGGGAGTTATGTAAAGAGCTCTGCGTCTCCTCTTCTTTTTTTATTACTTTTTGCGGGGAGTCATTTTGACTCATAGCAACGCGAGCTGATTTCTTGCTCCCCCCCCTGCACCCACCCACTCCTCCGCCTCTTGTAATTCATCACTGCAGGACGTCCCACACGGGTTTACAAGAGCCTCTGAAGGATGCTCTGGGCTGCAGCGGGCCCTCTCCGAGCTGAGCAGAGACCGGACTCAGCCCTGCGATCGGCACCGAGGGAAGATGGAAGGCGGGCTGTGCGGAAGACAAAACCTCGCTCCCGTTCAGATTTTTATTTGGACTGCGGCGGCACATCGTCCTCCTGCTGCTGCTGGCTGTTCATTTTTCCAGCCTCTCAGCGCAAAAAGATGCTCTCCACTGTTTCCACTGTATAATAACCGGCCTCAGTGCCATTTCACATGGGGATTCATAAGTGCATTAACTCACCGACACACAAATTTGCTATAATTTCATCTGGCGTGTTCAGATTTGGTGCTCCACCTGTAACAATTAACATAAAAAAATTAAGATTTAGCATAGTGACAGCAGTTTTTGTTTGCATTTATCACCTTTATGCTTGTATTTTGAAGATGAAAGGTACTTTTAATTTGAAAATAACTTCAATCAGGAACACAAACGCCAGTCAAGTTTTACCAGTTTGCGTTCCTCTCTTGCTTGTCCTCCATGTTCAAGTCAGAATGAAACCGCCTCCTTGATTTGATGGACTTCCTGTTGAAACAGGAAGCTGAGGGCGTGTCTCACCACTGAAAGTCATGGGGAAATCAGCTCAGTTCTGTTCAAAACCGTCACATTTTTACCGGTTTAAATTTTTGTCCTTCGTCTATCGGTTCAGCAAGACATCATCGGTGAAAGTGCACTGCTTTCCGGGACGTAGAAACCAAGGGAAATTTATTTAAGAATACCAAAAAAAGAGCATTTATTGTTAAATGAATATTCTAGTATGGAGAATTAGCAGACAAGCTGAAAAAGACATTGTTGATTCCATTGTGTGGATACCAATTTCAGTGATTTCATTGTGTAAAAATCAAAAAATAAATAAATGAAAGTCAGTGAATTCACTGGCCTTTATTGTTTGATGAAAATTCTGGCATGGAAAATCAGCAGGTAAGTTGAAGAAGATGCTTTTCTGCACCAAGTAAAACAGGTAGGATCGACTTATTACTATGGAAACACTGAAAAACTGACTTAAGCACTGAAATCCAGTTCAGTACAAATCCGGTTCAGTTCAAGTTTGGATCGCAGACAAAAAAACGTGACACGATGCAGCCGAGAAAACAGCAAACGTGTCGAACGGGAGAGGAAAGCGCTTTCTGTGTCGACTTTTCAGCTCCTCTGCATGAGAGCGTTTATTCATAGAGTTTAGTGCTGGGTACTCAGCTGCTGCCCGCTCTCCACACACACTCACAGCTTCTTGATGTCACTCCACAACATCCAGCATCGTCCCACACACACACACACACACACACACACACACACACTGCAGCGGCCTCACCTCGGCCTCCCACACACTCCGCCCCCGAGAAACGCCGCCGGCGCTCCTCATGCTGGCATGCTGCAGCTTTCTGCTCTCCACCAGCAGCCCAGCAGCCCATAAGCCTGCACTGTGCATGAAAAAGTTGCAGAAAAAGACCATTTCCACTGGATAAAGTCAGATTTTATGTTTAATTCTGACAAAATGAGAAATACTGATATTAAAGTAGAGCTGGTTAGCAGGCAGCCGGTCAGCCTCTGTCCGGCCTCATGATGTAAAGTCGTTGGTAATGCGCCGGCAGACGACAGCAGCGTGATTTAAACGCCGTCCTCTGTCCTGGTACATGTTGCACCCTGCGTGCTGCGAGCGCCTGTCAGCTGTCGGTGTGTTTTAGCGCCGGCGTCACCGAGACAAACGGCCGCAAAGCCGTTGCACACGGCGACGAGAGGCGATTCCGATAACGTCCCGTGATTTGTGTCGCGTTCACAGAGCCACATGCCAGCAGCTTCAAGTTAAAACACACGATTTATCTGACGAGGAGCTGCAGAGAACACACGGCAGAGATTTATCTGCGAGATGCTTTTGTTAATAAGATGAATCGCTGGCAGCCGCGGACGCAGGGATCCATCACCTCACCGCAGCGCTGCCGTTTCACAAGACAAGATGAAATGTTAATAAATTTTGGGCTTAAAATTTGACAGTAATGATAAAAAATCTCCAAACTGGATGGTGTTCATGTGGTGTTCGCTGACCAGGCTGTGTGTGGGACTCTCCTGTG
Source organism: Myripristis murdjan (assembly GCF_902150065.1). Taxonomy (NCBI): domain Eukaryota; kingdom Metazoa; phylum Chordata; class Actinopteri; order Holocentriformes; family Holocentridae; genus Myripristis; species Myripristis murdjan. Next base: position 7,341,446 of record NC_043986.1, on the reverse strand, counting down.
ATCAATACTGTTGATTTCTCTGCCCTGCTGAGCCGTGGCACCAGAGGCCGCGGCTGCAGCCGGGGGGGGTCGCCTGATGGACTGTTTGTGTTCGTCGCTATCTGCTGCCATCGACTCACTGCTGTGTATTAACCTAAGCTAAACTAAAATTAAACTAAACTTAAATTAAACTAGACTAAACGTAACTATCACTCATAACATCACTAAACGCAACAGAACCACACTAAACTAATTAAACGTAACTAAATTTAACTAAACACAAAACTAAACAAAAAATGTAACTGAACTAAACTAATCTAATCTTAACTAAACTAAGATAAGCTAAACCAAACTAAACTAAACTTAACGAAGCTAAGCTAAGCTAAGCTAAGCTCAGCAAAACTAAAGTAAATGTAACTGAACTAAAACTAAACTGAATGAAGCTAAACTAAATAAATGTAACTACACTAAATGAATCTAAATGTAACTGAATTTAACTAAACATAACTGATCAAAACGAAATATAACCAAAGTAGCAAATGAAATGTAACTAAACTAAGCTAAGCTATGCTAAAGTCAACTAAACTAAGCCACAAATTAAACTAAACTGAACTAAACTACATTAAACTAAACTCCAACTAAAATCTCCAGGCAGACCAGGGTAAATGCAGGAATCTTGAAGTTAATTTTAATACCTTTTTAAGACATTTTCAAGACCTTCTCAATATTTTTTAATACCTCACCGCCACTTCAAGCTGTAACCATTTACATCAGTGATATTTTTAACTTAACAGTTTTAGTTTGTGATAAAGACTAAAGACCAGCCTTCTCTTACGTTTTCGTGGGGCTTCATGTAACATTTCGGTGCGTTCGTAATATGCACTGGGAGCGCCAGAGCGTACTTTGTGCTTCTGAATTTCCACCGGCCCGCCCGCTCGCTCTGGCGCTCGCAGAGACAATTTACGAACACACCCACAATAACCTAGTTTTTTATGTACCTGTTCATCTTTGTTTTTTAATAAAAATGAATAAATTCACACACTTTTATGATGTTTTTGGGACTCAAACTCTTGGACAGCTAATTCAGAAAAAATACTTTCAAAATTTAAGACTTTAGAAAGTTGTGATAAGACTTTTTAATAATTTTTAAGGGTCTTAATTTTCCCAAAATTGATTTATCACCTTTTAATACTTTTCAAGACCCCACGGATACCCTGCAGACGTGTTGGCAGCTCGGGCTGACCTCTCCTCCTTCACTCCCCCCCAGCTCGCTCCTCAGCTCCTCAGCTCCGGCCTCGGCTCCCAGGTGGTGCACCGTGTCACCTCAGCAGCTCCTCCCTCTCTTCAGGTGTCGTGGTGTCTGTCTGTCTGTCTGTCTGTCTGTCTGTCTGTCTGTCTGTCTGGCAGGCGGGCGGTGTCTGTCTCCTGCCTCCTGTCTCCAGTGCAGGATCCTCTTCCCATGTGTTGCTGTATTCTCATCAGGAGGCTCAGGAGCAGGAGGAAGCTGCAGGTTGAGCAGCATGAAGCCAGCCCTCCACCAGCCGACCAGGAGGGCCTCCTTCATCACAGATCGATGGGTAGAGCAGGTTTCAGACCAGCAGCGCAACTCTTACTGTCCTATCAGAGCTGCTGGTTATTTTACTTTTCTGGTTCTGAACTCGTCATTCAGTCTGGTCGGTGGTTTTCCACCTTGACACGGTTGTAGGGTGTAAACTGGGCCAAAGAGAAATAGATTAATTTAACCAACTTGTGTGATTTTCTGGAGGTTAAAACAGGATTTGTAAAAATGGCCGTTCCAGTGATCCTAGGTCCATCATAATAAGACTGTATTGATTTTTTTCAATCTTCATACCTAAAAATGCTGGACTGCTCAGGACAGCATCCTCTCTAATGGGGGTTACCTGGTCAAGAGAGTATTTTGGGGGTCCTCGACATGAAACTAATTGATAAACGAACCATTTCCACTCTACAGCAGCAAATGATGTGCTGTACTCCCTTTAAATACCTAAAATCATCTCATATTCTGCTTTCTTACATAAATAAAATCAAATTTTTCCTCTAAACTCAAAGTTTTCCACAGCAGAGATTTTCAAACGCTTTCATGTTTCAGATCTTCGGTTTCATTTGAAGTGACGCTGCTGATATGAAAACATAATGTGGTTTAAGAATTTAATTGTCTAGATGTCACTGACAGATTGAGAGTGGCGCGATTACAGCATTCATCATTTGTGCTTTGTGTTGTAACATTTTCTAATGAATTAAATTACAGTGAAAAGCTATTTCTCGTCTGGCCCGGCCCTCCCCCGGGGTCCCCAAGCTGCACTTTGAAGACGACGCTTACACAGCCAATGATTTGTTACTTAAACTTTTCATTTTATGTGTTCATTGACTGCGTTTTATGTGCAGTCGGTCCCCGAGGAAGTATTACGAGCTGCGGATGCTGTGAAACTAAGACAGTTCAGACAAAACCACCACAGATCATTACTGCGCTCATAATTCATGTGTATTGATTGAAGCAGGAGATCTTCCTGTCCCCCCGGACCACAATGAATAGGAGCTGGGTGTTATAGAAAGTAATTTATTACACAAACCAAAGCTAGTTTACAAATACAGTTTCCAGTCCTGTGCGTGTGTATATTCTAGTATGAACAAACCCACATTTCATATTTACAGACTTTGCATACAGCTTGGTTTTCCTGTTCCTTTGTTTACAAACATTTATCTCATTGTTTCAGCAACCAAAAATTAGGATTTAAAAATACAATAAAAACTAGAAATAAAAATGATTTGTACATAATGAGGAGGCTTAAGTTTCTTCTTGCGTCTTTTCAGCCCAGTTTGTGTGTTCAAAACAAACAAACAGAAAAAGAACAGTCAGCACACGTGGCCCAAGCAAAGTTCTAGACAGGCAGCCGAGAGGCCAGCCTTTCTCCTGACTGCCTAATAACAGCATTTGGCAGGGATGATTGACGGGTGGTGACGACCAATTATACATCATCTGAAAAAAATTTAAAAAAGGTAAAGCATACCAAAAAAAAAAAAACTAAAGCAACAACAAATAAGCAGTCCCCCAGTCTTCCACCTCCTATTTTAAATACTGATAGACAACATATTTATGACTTTTTAAAAGAGGGAAATAAAAGTATAAAAACAACAACACAAAACTAGGTTTCTGGAACAGTCTCCTCCCAGAAGACTAGGAAGAAGAACAGGAGGGTACAATGACGTCAAAGGAACCTGAATTTTTTGGGGGGTAGAAACGCAGCACGGTGGGGAAACAACATTTCTGCGTGTGGGCCACAGAGGCAGTGAAATCTACCGAACCCAGCAATGAAGATTTCCCCAACATCCGGCTGGTTCTGATTTCTCATCCTGCTCGTCAGTGCGATGTGGAAATACCAGCACTGCATGTGTTGTGTTGTACCTCTAAACCTGCCTGGCCCCCCCCAGTGCTGACAAACTGGAGCACTTACATGCACAGCACTCTGGGTAAAAGCTCGTGCCATGGTTAAGGTGTATTTCTAAGCTTAACTGTTTACGCAGACGGCAGGTACCAAATGAAAAACGTCTCAATCTTCTAGATAATTTTATATGCGAGGTATCTTATCTGGGTTTCTCCAACTTGGGATTAAGAACTGGTTCTGGTCATTATGCACAGAATCACAAAGCTGTCATTGTTTTCCCCAAATCAGGAGATTACTGGTGTGCATGTAAACACAATCGTCTCCTCTCCTTGTTCTTCGTCCTGGTCTGAAGCCAGGGGAAGGTGAGCACCAGCAGTCAGGTATGTGGAACTGGAAGGGATGGGAGCCAAGCCATTGGCGCAGTTTGGCCAGGTTGTACTATGCAGGGCAGGAAGCTACCGTTGTCACCCCAGTGGTCGATGGATTCCATAATTCACCAGCCACTTTCACCCATTCAGTCATTTTTTTTTTTTTTTTATTAGCTGACAGGCAGTGGCTGGTTCTTCCCAAAAAAACAACAACAAATGGGTCACACTTATAATTCACCAGGTATGATGTGGCTTGTATTAATGTTGCTGCCACTCCTTTAGAGCCAACCAGTAAATATATTACATTACCCTGCGCAACACTGCCATGATGAGATGCCAATTACCTAACAGAAGCCAATTTATTACCACTGAAGGGTGGTGCTGGATCCAACATGGCCGTCACTGACAACTGTGATGTCCAAACATGTTTTAATTGACTAGGAGGGGAGTTTTAGGGGGGAGGAGTCTATTTTTTCCCATGCTAGACACAGCTCAGCCCTTAGTTGGTGTACAGACCAGCTGCTGGCAGACAGTACAGCAGTACTGAAAATTTATACTGGGGTCGATTCCCTTTCAATTCAAAATGTTCGCTCCAACTGAGTTCATTTGCTAATAACAGAACATTCAAACTCAGTTATTAGGTGCTCAGGAAGGTGCATCTCAATTAAGAGGCAGGACAAATATTTCTCAATATTTGCTTTGGAAAGAAAATCCTCTTCCTGTAAGGAGCTGAAAGTGAATCGTCTCTAACCCTGTTTATAGCACAGATCTGAGGGAAGTGTGCTTGATAAATACAAATTATTGATCTGTGTACTGTTCAACTAGCCTGCCAAGATAATACTAGCATACCACAAGTACTCAAAATTGTGCAAAACCATGTTCAAATCTCAAGTTTTTGCCGTGGTTTGGTGTATACAGTCTTCTTGTGGCTTTTAGCAGCAGCAAACGTGTGCTGTGCTGCTGTTTTCGTTCCCTCCCTCCACCCCCTCAACAGTCCCCCCGTCGCCCCGCCCACCCTGTCCCTGATAACCTGGGGACTGACTGTCCAATGGTGGCTGTTTGCAGTGGTAGTCAGTGGTAGTAGTGGTGTTGCTCTCTGCTGACCCCCATCCGTTTGTCAAGTCATCCAGGGCAGGAAACTAACTTTGTGAACATCCCACAATTCACCAGCATCTTTTCGGTTTTACCAGTCAGCTAAATTTTAAGAATACACTAGGATCTCCAAATGATCGTTGTCTAAGTGGCTGGTTGAGAAGACAACATGGACCAGCGTTCTGCTGGTATTAATTTCCCACCTTGATGGTAAACCACAGGCAAACTGTCCAATGGTTTACATCGGTGCTCACACACTGTGCTCCCTCCTCCCCAAAACCAACCAACCACCTATCCATCCTTCCATCCACCCCTCCCTCTGTCCCTCCCCAACCCCAGTCCCAGGGTAAATGGAGTCCAACAAACTGCCATTTTACAGCGGTAGTCATTTACTGCACTCTTTTCTTCCCCTCCCTCCCTCTCCCATCTATGTCATCCCTCCGTCCCACCCGAGCCCCTGGTAGAGCAACCCAGGGTGAAAACAGTCCAATGATGTCGGTCATTTTACAGCAGTACACATTTACTGCCCTTCTTGCCGCGGCGGGCCTGCAGTGCTGCCCTAGTGGCCATCTCGAACACCTCCCGCACGCCGTCCTTTGTCTTGGCGGAGCACTCCATGTAGCCGAATGCCGCGATCCGATTGGCCATGTCCCGGCCTTCCTCTGGTTTCACCGGCTCCTGTTGGATGGAAAGAAAAAACAAACATGAAAAGCTGGTTAAGGACTAGGCTCAACACACACCTGGGATTTTTCCTTTTTTTTTTTAAATATTGAGAACAAATGCTCGGTATTAAAATGGTGATTCACAGTGTAGGCTATGATCTTTAAATCACTTCAGTCGTTAGTCATGAAGGGCAGATGTAGATGAGGGGGAGGAGACAGACTGGAGAGGAATTTTTAAGCCTGAAGACATGAACTCTGCATAAGTGGGTGGTGGCAGGCAGGTGGTCTTAATATTTTTTGCACGTCTCTGTTTGAGACACAGACTGATGCACTTAATTTTAGTCATTTCAGGTTCACACTACTGAGATACAAGCAAATCAGCGCTTCTATACAATCCAGATGGACACACAAAAAGCACTTGTGCTGGACAGTTTTGGTGACATGTCATCCCACAAGGTCAGAGATTTTTGCTGTCTGGTGAAGTTGAAACAAATCCCAATCCAGGCTGTATGACTTTAGCCAAGCAGGACAGACTTGTCTCTGCTCTTTGCTGGATTTGACCTTCTCTGATATCCATACAAGTTAAAAAAAAAAAACATGAAGGGAGCAGCAGTAAAATACTTTAAGCGTTAATAGCTTTCAACAACAAAAAAAAAAAAACAAAGGCGAATCTCTGTCAAAACAGTCATTTGGCCGAGGTTTGAGGAAAACGTACCTGCTTCATCTTGGCCAGCTCTCGGCGTGTGTGTTCATCATTTCGCAGATCTTTTTTGTTGCCCACCAGGATGATGGGAACGTTGGGACAGAAGTGTTTGACCTCCGGGGTCCACTTCTCTGGAATGTTCTCTGTGAAGGAAGGGGAAGAGATTAGAGGTTAGACTGATCCAACACACAAATCCTGCTAAAACGAGATAAAACAACTCACTTTTTTTTTTTTTTCATATTTTAATACAACTGAAGACTTAATTTATGGACAGAATAAGTTTCTTGAACTTAGGACCCATTCAGAACCAATGGTAAGATTAAAAAAATTACAAGGATGTCAATTTGAAACAATGTTATTTCATTCCTGAAGTTGGTTTAATGATAGTAATGAGAATTAAATTGTTATTTTTGGGGGTCATGCTGCAGTTAGAATGAGGAAGGCTGTGAGAGGCTGACCAGGTAATTGAATTTCAATTTTTCCTGTTGCAGAGAGGCACTACAGCTAAATAAAGACAAGGGAAACGCTGATAATAATATACTGAGTGTTTTTGTGTGTGATGTATTTTCCTGTCATGACACTCAACCTGCCTCTACAAATAATCTGAGGGCTTATGTCCGGTGATAGTGCCGTGGTTAAGCTCCTTTGTGCCCCTCTCTGCACTCCTGCTGTAAGTCTGATAAAAAACACATGCTAAGGGGATGACATAGTCTTCTTAAAAATACCTAAATAAGCCTAAGAACCTGTAGCAAACACTGATGCAATGCTCCGCCACTAAATAAGACTCTTGTCCTTGCTGCCAGTTGAAAACCACAGAAACTCGACAATGCGCCGCTCGCACAAAGCTATTTGATGACACAGCAACAACTATGCTTATCTTTAAATTAGTCAGCTCAGGCGACGCCACTTCTTTAGACTAACATTTACAGAGACGTTTCAAACGTGTCAGTTGGTGTAAAGATAAATTTTCTCCTGAACGTGAAAAACGCATTTCAGTATTCAGCATTATTATGTGTTCAGAATTTCATGGTCAGCAATAAAATGTTATCAGTGCAACGACATCTACACACACATGCAAATATTTTTTCGGCTACAAGCTGGGAATGTGATGTCTAAACAATTACCACTAATTAGTGGCCTGATTTTTACGATTTCACTTTAATGTCTTGTTTCATGGACTGTACTATATTGTCTCTACTTGTCTTTGTTTCAGTTGCTGTTTTTATTCTTTGATGCACTTGACTGGTGCGTAGTCATTTTGCCTTCTTATTCTATCTTATTGTTTGACTCTGTGTGCAAGATTTTTAAGATACACAAGTTCACTGATTTATTTTATCATATTAAACAGAATGGACATGAAGCAGTACAAAGACAAACTTTTGTATGGTCATAGCACAACATATTTATTTTAACCCTGTTTTAAGTGTGCATTTTATCCTGATTTAAGCTTTTTTGATTCCTGTCAGGCTTTTTAATTATCTATGCAGCTTTTATTCATTATTAATTCTTTCTCATAAGTGCTGTTTATAATTACTACGTGTTAGCAGGGGGAAGCGCATGACTTGCTGTTCTATAGTGTAAATGCATACCATTGCATAATAAAGGATTGGTCCTAATGTGTGTGCAAATGTATGCATTTCCTCTACAAACGACAGAGGTGTCACAACAGGATGAACATCCAATGTAATAGAAATAAGTTGTGCCAAGAAAGATGGGTGGAGTGAGTATGTGTGACTAAGTGTGTCCATGTGTATGAGACAGAAAAAAGTGTTTTTTATGTCACAGAACATCAAGTTAGTGCCCATGTGTATTGTGTGTGTGTGTGTGTGTGTGTGTGTGTGTGTGTGTTTTGTGCTCACCCAAGCTGTCAGGGCTGTCTATGGAGAAACACATGAGGATGACGTCAGTGTCTGGATAGGAGAGAGGTCTCAGCCTGTCATAGTCCTCCTGACCCGCAGTATCCCAGAGAGCCAGCTCCACCTGACACACACACACACACACACACAGAGAAAGAGATAGAGCGAGCGAGCGAGAGAGAGAGAGAGGAAACAGAAGGGGGAACAAGACGGGAAGAGGGGCGGTGTAGAGAGAAAAGAGAACAAGATAAGAGGAGGACACAAAGAGAAGTTAATCCACAACGTTCATCCTGTTCAACACAACTTTCACCTCAAAACCAGCTCACTGAGAACTGATGAATGAGGTTTGTACGGCAAACTTATCTGGGACCACACCAGACTGCCGGCTGACAAGAACAGATGTAAGATCAGATGAACTGTGTGGACCCTGAGGGCAAACTGGGCCATTATAACCACAAAAAATAGGGAAGTGCATTGAAGTGTAAAGAGTTAAAAAAAAAAAAAAAAAGTAATACATCCTATGAATAAAAGCAAATTCATTTTGCACAATGCTGGTAGATGTTTAAGATTTTGGCCTTGTGTCTATGTCTTTGGTTTGACTTGGTTTGAGCAGGTAATTTGATATTAATGCACTGTCAGAAATTAAGGCTTTTAAGTATTTTCAGACTAAAAGCAAGCCAATTTCTATTTGGATGGAAATCTATTCATCTATCAACTGTAACACTGTTCATTGTTGCTGAAGAATTTGCAATACAATATCTGTCCTCTAAGTTCCTCCACAAATCACTGCAGTGAACTAACAAATTCTCCCAACCCATTTACTGAAATTTAATTTAAATTGCTTAAAACATTTGATGTCTCTCCATGTCTTAAAATGAAAATAAAAGCATGAAAATAAATATGCAGAATCACTGAGACTGAAAAATAATGTAGTTTCAGGAATCATATTGGATGTTTTTTGCTCTTTTGTTCTCACATCCAATCCAATAAACACAATATTAAATCCTACTTTCATTGGCAAAATATGATAAAGAACATTATTCCTATCTGGAACCATTTTTGAAATCTGAAAGCAATCCATATTTTTTAAACAAAATCATGGAAAAATACAGAAAAATAAAATACAGAACCTTTGAAAATGGTAGGATACTGGTGATTCACATTTTGCATATATCTGCTCATTTCTGGAGGGTTTCCATCCAGCAAACTTACTGCTTTCATTTGCATATCAAGTACATAAAGTGACAGCGGCATATATAAATCTCTCTCTAATAGAGCCGCATTACTAAATAGGGAAAGGAAACCAGATCAAGACATTTGAAAAGTGTGACAGCCGATATGAAGTAGCCCGATTCCTCGTCGGCAGCGGAGTGGGTTAGAGAGCAGCCAGCCAATAAAAACGCGACGTCCCAGATTCCCATTAACCCATAATGAGGTCAGGGCATGTGGGTTTATGGCAGATGAGTTGGGGTGGGCACTGCAGTCTTCCAGCGCTGCAAACACACAATAAACCAACTTGGAGGTCACATGGAGGAGGCTGACTTGAAAAGGAGCCTTTAGGCTTCTTGCTTGGCTAAGAGGTGTCTGGTCTCTGATGAGAACATGCCTGAGGTCTAATTCTAACCGCATAGTCTGGATAGCATTTGTTTGTATATTTCTGAGCCATAAACAACGTAATAAATGTGCCCAAAACATTACAATGCCAAATTTCTGACTAGTTCTCTGGTTAGTAAAGCAACTGATAGTGTATTACTGTGTCTGCAACTAATTTAACTCGACAGAACCTATGTATTGTGTAGGACCAGGGATTTCCAGATTTGCTCTGCAATGGACTGCTGCCTTGCTGAAGAAAAAGTGAAAAGAAACAGTACATTTTTATCAAATCTAACTGTGAACCACTTAATGGTAGAACTAATGTGTTCCTCATGATTATGTGTCTGGAAAAAAAAGGACAATTTTAGCCCCAAAGCCTGCACGAAAACCACCACTGGGACTAAACGAGGGAGGGATGTGGAAGCACGACTGACGTTAAGCGGGTAGAGGCTATGATTTACAGCATTTTAGCAGACATACTGCAAAAAGACAACAGGATGGTGTAATTAAAAAAAGCACAAATGTGTGTAATTTTTAAAAAAAATTTAATAATGAAAAGCTACTTGTTTTCTAGGCTATACAAGTAAAGGTAGTGTAGAAGTTTTACTGTCACTGATGCGCATTTATTGGTATTTTACGGCTTTGAATGCGACTCGGCCAACGGATTATTGGATTCACTTTTAAGAAGAAAGACTGATCATATCATGCACCATTAAGGTTTACTAACCTGTTTGCCATCCACCTCTATATCTGCCACGTAGTTCTCGAATACGGTGGGGACGTAGACTTCAGGGAACTGGTCCTTGCTGAAGACGATGAGCAGGCAGGTCTTCCCACAAGCTCCATCCCCCACTATCACCAGCTTCTTACGGATGGCTGCCATCCCTGTTCAGGAGGAGGAGGGGGGACATGGTTACTATCAGAAAGCCACAAGGAAACAAAGACGTAACGGAGAAAGAGCAGGAAAAGTGGAACAGCACGGCCATCAGGACAGAGCATGACTCTCCAACGTCATCTGCAGCATGGTTAATGGCTGAAATGAATGGGTAATTTAATTTGTGTGTAAATAAATCAGTTTTTACCAGGACATAAGCGAGTAATTTTTGCAATAAAAGATGTTCTTTCGAAAAATAGCAAATGCTTGCGGGCATCACTACTTGCAGGCTTATTCCATAATTTAACAACTAGCCTGAAACCAGATTCCCACTCATATCTAAAATTCCCTGACTATTCCACGCCTAAAATGACACATTTCTGTGACATATCAATGTAATATGGCATTTTTTTCCTTTGACCAAAATTTTTACAAATAAAAGTGAACGCTTTTCAAGTTGAGTTTTATTTCAGTGTGTTTTACCCCATAGGGGAAGTGAACATAAAGTGAACACAACTGAAATAAATATTTTGTGAATAAATTGTTACTAATTCTTTATATTGAGGCTACACACTATTCCACAACTCGTCCCAAGAACTTTCATAAAATTTCCAGACCTTACTTGTGTGGAATATAGCAATTAAAAATCATCTGGTGTCAATGTATACAAACAGGTATTTCTTGGGGATTTTGTGAGCGGACAGGGCCGATAACCACCACTGTAAAGGAAAGTATGCGTAAATGGAAACTCTAAACATCCTTTAGCTACAGGTTCCTGTCCTGCCTGTACACAGCACCATATAGACGTCGTTGAGCCTCAGGGTATCTATGTGTGACCCATCAGGAAGTGAAATTTATGTTCCAGTAATGTGTATGGCTGTAAAAGGCCAAACCGATGTGCGAGTGTGGGTGTGAAAGAGATTGCCCAACTGAAATAGGGGAAGTAACTTCAGACAGTGCTAGTATGGGAATGAATGGTCTGGTTACACTGGCTGGGAGTAGCCTAGATCAATATCACTCCATATTGGGAAATGATCCAAATAGAAAGGCACACACACAAAAAGTGGAAAAACTGAGGTGTCAGAAAACTGGATATGATGTGTTTGTTTCTGGTGACATAATCTAATAATGAGGAAGTTGTTTGGGGTTGAAGGCGAGTGTGTCACTGTAAAAATGAAGTGGGCTTCTCCAGTCAAGGACATGTCATTGAAAATAGACCCACTACATCTCCAGGAGTCATAACAGGAAGTTGCTGCATCCCTGGGCCACCGCCGCCTCCACACCTGCTAAAGATTGAGCGTGGGCAATTTTCTCATGCCCAGGAAAATAATTCAGAGAATAAAACATGCACAGTTGCTAGTCTTGGTAGCGCTGATGCAGAGACAACTTTTACAGAGACGCAGTGCATCCTGACACACTGTTCAAGGACAAGAGGACCCCATACAGAGAATCTAATAAGCCGCATCCCTGCTACAAGCCTCTCCCTGATCCAAGAAGGCACAGCACCGACCAGTGTCAAACACCTCCACCTCACTTTCTTCATCACAACCAGCTGCTGGAGGTGTGGTGCAGTGCTCACCCCCTACCTGCCTCCTGTCTCCTCTGAATCCAGAGCCTGAGCTGCAGTTTTGGTCTGCAGCAGCACTTCTGTGCTTAAAAGATGACATTAACTAGGAGTGGGAATCACCAGAGGCCCCACGATACGATATTATCACGACATGTGATAATTGTATAATAGTATACGAGTACTATGATAACATGTAGTGCAATATACTGCAATTACCTTTTTTCAAATGCAAATTATGTTCAAGGAAAATCTTTGTCAACATCTAATGAGAACGTTTTTTCCTTTCAGTTTATCTCACTTCAATCATTTTTATGTGGAAAAATGGGGTTGTCAAGCAGATAGACTGACCAACGCTGCCGTAAATGCTGCTTTGATTCTTGCCGATACAATATCGATACTTGGCATCTGTGTATCGATATAATATTGCTGCACAAAATATCGGCGTGCTATGCTGTATTTAATTCTCTTGCTCCACTCCTAGCATTAGCCCTGCTCAGATAATTTGTTGAATTCCCTGTGTAATAAGGGGCTTGATCAGCACTGGGACTATCTCAAACCATACATCAATATGTGTGCTCCAGGGTTGGAAATGAAATATTTTGTGAAGGGATTTTTTTTTGTCCCCTTGTGCTAATATTCAGGGGCATTAGGGTGGTTTTTAGGGGTTACTTTAAGGCTATATGTACTTCAGCATAGCAGAATGGCAAATAAACACTAAATTTGAGCCACTAAAATTTGCTTTAACTTCTTTTTCGTTGCTTGAAACTCACAAGAGTCCTTATAGGAGAAGGTGGTGCCATTTCCTCCACTCTACAGTCACATCCAGTCCATCTTCCACCCCTTGAGATTTAACAATATTGGCTGTTTTATATTTTGTTGACGCAGTGGTTTGTATGGAGTTGGCGTTTTTTGTTTTTTTTTGGACCGCTGGCTGCATCATGCCAATATTTTCTTCTGCCTCAGGCTATGTGCTTGTTGAGTTACTGATCAAAAACTGCTCCATTTTTGGCCCAGAATGTACAGGAACAAAACCCTGGTAAGGACTCCCACAAATCACCTCCAATGGCCCTCGGGGGACAGCAGTCACATTCATATGTGCATATATGACAACTCAGTTCATAAAATGTGAACAGGATGAGAATCAGAAATCAGCCGTCTGAATTACTGGTGGCATTTTGTGCCTCCTCATTTTTAATTTATAGGAATTTTATGAACATTCAAGGGCATCTCTGAACCAAGCCCCCATCAATATCTGATCCTAGCTTGTGCCAGCGATACTGTGAAGGGTTCTGGGGGAATAAGCATCATACAAATGGTGAATTAATGCACTAAAAAGGAGGATTGCAGGGCAGTGTCTTGTCAAAAGAGATACAACCATTCTCTCCTTGGCTTAAAGAAAAAGGCAAGACAAAAAACAGGGTCAGTGGTAGCCTAGAGGTTATAGAAGTGGGTGTATAGTCACTGGTTTGAATCCCCTGACCAGCAGGGAAAGTGAATAAACTAAGACTGTGCCTTCCTTCAAGAAATGCCACCGAGGAGCTTAAGTGAGCTATTTAACACCTACTTGCTCTAGCAGAACCAAAGGTATAGTTGTTTCCAAGTTATTCAAAAGATGTTGGGTAGTGGAGCATGACTTCCTAGAACTAAGCATGTGAACCTTTTCATTGCAGTACAATGCATAACAACACTCAGGCAAATACTTAGCAGGGATGTAATCAAGACAAAACACAGGATATGATGCAGTTTGTTTTTTTTAGAAAATGGACAACAGGAAAATTTCCATTAGCAATGCAGAGCAGTGTTGTGTCTCAAAGCCTGAATTCTTTAAAAGATAAGTCTAGACAAAGCAGGATAATGTACAGTCGTGGTCACACTGCACATACATTAATGTGAATTTAATGCTGGTGAAACTGCAATTAGTGAGCGGGGTGACCGTGCAGCAGCCCATAATTCACCACCACGCCTTTTGGACCAAGCCAGCTGAGCTGGGTTTGACTCGTGTTGATTCACTACTCCTGGCCGGCCAAGTGGCTGCAGTGACTGGTGTATCCAAAATGTATAGAAGTCAATGACACAACGGACAAAGACACCACAGAAACACAGCTGCAATAACAGCAGAGCAGTGACCACAACTGCCTTTGTGTTGAACAGCAGGAATTAACACTTCTTCTATTTCTTAAATCAGTCAGTAAAGGCAGAATATGCTCTCATGCCATAATTTTATTTGTTTATTGAGTTGAGTATCTTCCCCAAGGATATTTTGGCAGACATGGCTGCACAGAGAATTTAAATTTGCACAAATGCTTTGTAGCTTTGTACCCCAGTCACCACAGATGTTTACCATCAGTGTCAAGTTTATCTTTGGGAGGGGCACCTCTGTCTGGGCATGAGCTTTAATACAGAATCCGACCCATATATATGTCCTAATTGTCAGAGCTTATCAGCCAGGCAGATTTAGGTCCACTACATATGTGTTTTGCAAGAATTCTACATCTCACCAATAGACAGGGTGGGAAATTACCAACCAGCCCCATGCTACTAAATCTCTGGCTGTGGCTGATAAGTTTGCCTCCTCTACCAGACATGTTGGCAGATAGCCAGCCCAGATTTCAAAAAGTCATACTCTAAAAATTTAATAGGCCTGTCAAACAGTGGTAGTGGTGTACTCTGAGATGCACCAGCAACTGTGGCCTGCAGACAAAAATGCAGTTTGATTGGTGTCCAAACAGCCTTTTGGAGCAAACTGATTGAAGTGTGGCGATGGGGAGGGATTCCTTTCACAAGCTAAGCTGATGACAACAGAACGACAAAGTGTGTGCACGTGGCGGCTGCTCTCCTCTCCGCTGATGCATTATAATCCTGGTAGATAAGAAGGAGCAGGCTGCATGTGCAAATCTCCACCCCACCTGCATGTCAACCAACACTAAGTGATGAAATTAACAGAGACAGACAAACAGTGGATAAGAAGAGAGAGATGGGGGAAAACCCTGCAGGATCAAATTAACAGAGATAGTGTGTGTGTGTGAGAGAGAGAGAGAGAACTTGTGACACACACTATGGATGAAATTAACAGAGATGGAGAGTGGGGGACGGCCTTTCTGTCAATTTGGTGATTGGATGCTTTATTCAGCACAATACACACAACATAATGTCAATGTAAGGATGAAAGGACAGCCTGAAACTTGGCAGTGAGCGCTGGGGAGGGACGGCAAACCAGCACCTTGTTTGAGGGAGAAAGGACAATTACGGTGACAGCGTTGCTAATCTCTCCGTCAAATGTCTTTCCCAACAGGAATGTTTGATTTATGCTCCGGGCATCAACCAAACAAGCACTGATTGCATTTCTTTTACAAAATTGACACTTATTAAATCTGCAATTCTCCTTTAACTGCCCCTCTAACCAGATGTAGTAGATAACTAAACAAGCCTCATGTTTAGACAGTTTTAAAAACAAAAACAGCATGCTTGGTTTGTTCTATCTTTCAGGTGATCTCTTCTATTTTCTGTGCATCTTTTTCCTACATTATACATCAAGCAAACCTTTACTAGCTGTTTATTTGACATTATACTCTTGGACAGCCGATATTCTGACACTAGACCTGGCAAATCTTACATGTTCATATTGGTCTACCTGAAAACACCAGAAATTAGGGTTGGGTATTGTTCACATTTGAACCCATAATGGTAACCAAAGGTGCCTTTTGTCAAAAAAAATATTAATTCAGTTGGAAAAAAAGTCTAAATCTCTCAATGTCAACATTGATATTTATTTAGAATAATTTTGCTGTAACATGCCACACAAAATAAAATCCATGCCTCCCTGCCTCTCCCCTCCAAACCCACCCCTACAACCTCCAGCCTATATTTATTTGAATTCACAACCTGCACTCAAAGTACCAAAATCTGGCACTTATTGACATAACATAAACCGGTGCACAAGCCTACCAGAAATGTGGAGGTTTCACCAGCTACTAGACTTTAAGACACTGTTTTCTCAAATTAGGTGCAAATGTGCCAAGTGAAATGCAGTATGTATTTCCCTTGTATGACATAGGCTTAAGTGAACTGTTTAACATTTACACTGTGCGTTGGGTGAATTTTCAGCATCCTATTCTGTTCTCATACAAACCCCACCACACTGCAACATTTGCATACAAGCTTGTTTCTCTAGAAGCCAGGAAATACCCCACACGGTCGTCAGGGAGGAAAATTAACACTTGCCTAATGACAGTTAACGCCGGCTGATGACTGATCAATACTCCAATTCTGACAGCGACTTGGCAGGTGGTTGTGAAATCATCTGGCGGGTCTTTTGTATTCAAAAATGTATTTCACTTGCTGATGAAATTTTGAATCCATCCATCACCGTGGTAGGCACTGAAATATTTACTTTCCCACCCGGTGCAACACATACATCAGCCTGCAGACTGAACTACATGATGATGAATGTGTTTCTAATGGAGAAGAATTCAGAGAAACAGGATTATTTGTTACGTTTAGTGTCTGCGTGCTATGAATTTAACCCGCACAATCCCATGCAAACAGCACTGGTACAGAATTTTAAGCTTACTGCTACTGTTGTAGACATTACGAGACATGCTGCCTCCATGGAAAAATGTCTGTGCTAGCATAAATGTTGTACACCAGGCCTGTTCAAAACGTTTTATGTTCTGGGCCCCCAAGTTGGCTAATTAAGCGCTGGACACTCACTTTAAATTATTTTGCCCTCAGGACGCTGATATGAAAAGCTATATTGCTTTGTGTTAAGTATGGACTTGTCTAGGTGTGATAAGTACCAAATAAATTCAAAGTGGTGAGATTAACATACAACACTTATATATATTTTTGTGTTGTAGCGATGTCTACTGAATTGATCCTTTGAAAACCAAGCAAATTCATCTGATCTCTTTCATAACCATGTGAAAAAGGTAATGAGCAAACTAGCAAAAAAAAAAAAAACTAGGGGGAAAAAATCACAAGAAAATTACCAGAACATCAGCTAAACAAACACCACGAGAGAGAAAAAAAAATTGAAAATTGGCAAAAATAAACAAATAATACAAAATGTACAGGAAAACTCTTTATGATTATTAAAATGACATATTTAAACATCAGATCAGTGATCCTGAATCAAAGTCAGATTTCTCTGTGTTCAAATGAGGCTGTGTTCAGGCACCTTTCATAGTCATGTAAAGTGAAATCACACTACTGTTCATTTTGCTGAGGACCCCCTGGAAGACCGTCAAGGACCCCTGGGGGTTCCTGGACCCCACTTTGAACACCCCAGCTGTAGACAACAGGTAAAATGAAGCTCTAAAGTGGCCCTGCACAGTTCAATGGATAACAATGTGTGCATTCAAGATAACCCGAGACACCTTGAATTAGTGAGTCGGACGGATTGATCATTTAGGTGAGCGAAGCCCTGAATCCATTGACCTGAGCCACACTGCGGCAAAATCCATTAACATCACCAATGAAATCAACGGCGTCAGCCTCAACTTCCAAACCCTTATAAACAGATCCTGGTTATCAGTAAGAGTATGCACAATCATTCAGTGGCACACGCTTGTTTCAGAAGAGAGTCCTTAAAAACAAACAAACAAACAAAAGACTAAACTAGCTCGGATAAAACATGTATGACATCACAAGGAGACCGCCAACGTGAGTGACTACTGTGCAGGAGAACAGTGCTGTGCCCTTTTAATAGACTGCTGCTCAAACAACCTGCCTGGGCTCAAAAGAAATAAGACAACAGAGGGCTTCTGGGATGCACATAAATTAAAATATCATAGTGGTGACTGGAAGGTGCTCTGTGATGATGGGAGTCTTTAAAAATGTTCAAGGTCAAGTAGAACAAGACCAGATTAATAAAAGGCATTTAAATTATTGGGTTTAATGACTCTTGAGCTCTGTGTCTTGACAAGAGACAATAAGCAGCTCTTTCGCGCAACCCCAGAAAGAAAAGCTCGGCATGGGTTAGGAAAATACTTTACATGCAGGGTGGGAATTACCACCAACCACCAGACAAACGCTGGTAAATCTTCAATAAGGCTGGGGGGATTATCTACACTATCAGCCTCTTTGGGAAGCAACCCAACTAGCATGTGGAAAAGGGTTAGATCGAAACGTCGATTTGCAGATACTGGCCATTTAATGAGAACCAGTTATTGACCAGCCAATTTTGTCCTCCCAAAAACCAGCATGATGGAGGAGGTGAGATTACGCTTCTACTAAACAGCTTCAGGAGTGGAAGTCTGTAAAACCTGCAATGAAACCTGCCTCACCCCTGCCTCAAGGAGCTGCAAATGGAGTTACAGAGTCCCATGACACACCAAATGCCGTCTCAGGCTTTTCTGGCGTGTAAAGCATTCTGGAAAAACACCAAATGCATGTGTTTTTTTTTTTGTTGTTTTTTTTTTGGCATTACAATAGTAAAATGGAAATATCATCTGCTTGTAACTTCAATTCAGGAATATTAGCATTTCAGTCAAGCCCTGATTTATGAGTTACATTACATAGGGGTGAACGATACACCATGATCGTTATCTAGATATGAACAATATTAACATCTCAAAATGCAACAATTAGCCTAAGTCAATGATCTGGTGGTCTGCTCTGATCAATAAAATACTTTGAAGTAACTGCATTTTCTACATCCATTCGGTATTGTTATGAAATTTTTTTTTTCTTTTTTGGGGAGAATTTTCACTGCGGTTACACATAAAATACTGTGGAATCATTGTGTCGAAGCAAAGGGTGCAGAAAATTTTTTTATTTTAATTTTTTCATATATAGATTTTAATACAGCCTAAGACAGTGACTGGTCTGTTCTGATCAATAAAATACTTTGTGAAGTAACTGCATTTTCTTTGTGCAACTGGTATTGTTATACTGTTTTTCATAAAGAATGCCTAATTTTTGCTGTAGCTACACTTAAAATTTCAAGTAAGTGTGAACCCATAGTCATAGCATCGTACCACTATCAAGATATTTGGCATAAATGCTCAAGTATGAAATTCGGTCCCTAATATTACAGAGCAAGGTGAAACGTTACAACTGGCTGGTGCATTTTGTGATTTACCAGTCACTGTGGCTGGTGGACTTTAAATTAAAATTCAAAAATAAAGTTCAGTGTGCAGCTTGTGAAGAGCTGCCACTGTTTGGTCCAACAGTGTTTTTAACCAGCAAGCCACTGGGTGGGTCACCAGAAAGATGGCGTCATCACAGAGGCAACAGATGGCTAGTGTGTCCGCAGTGAAAGAATGGGTGGGTGGCCCCGCTCCAAACTACACAGCCAGCTACACTGACACATAATGTACATCTGATTTTTTTCTTCTTTTTCATTTTTGGTCATCAACCTCTCACACAACACAGCAAACAACTTAAAAAAAAAATCCCCCCTCCACTAGCCAGAGACTGTGTGGTGTCTTTTGTCGTCCTCAAACCTATCCAAATTCAGCCAAATTGCCACTTTTGGAGCTGAAAAGCCACAGCCCGGTGTGTGTTCATTTGGCATGATCATTATCCACTCGGTTATCCACACAGTAACACACACCATTAGCTGCTATTCGGCATCATAAAGTAAAGCTGGTCAGCCGAGGCAAGTCAGGAAAAGAGCCTCATTGTTTGACTACGGCTGGTAACGCCAATCTAGGCCAATCTTTGCGGTTTACTTTAAGTGTATTACTCAACTTTTTTAATTGATTAACAACCTATAAAGGCGCTTAAAGGGGTGATTCATCCAGGGAATGCACACAGGAGCCCGTATAGTCACGACACGGCAGTTATCTTGCCAAACTAAAGTGTGTAGCAAGTGCGGAAGCGGCGTTGAAATTGAGGTCGGTTAGGAAAAAAGCTAACTTAGCAATGCTAGCTAACCGCGCTAGCTTTTTTAGCTCGGCGAGGATGGCCGCTTAGCGCTGTGTGGACAACTTTAAAATGACTCCCGTTCGGCTTTAAACTAAACCAGGGTGTGTGCGGTAACGTGGAATGGCTAATGAGTATTTCAAAAAAGTAGTTTACCTGCAGTTTGTGTGGCTAGCGGTCGTTTTTTGTCTTCCCGGAGCTGAGTTGCTGTTGCCGATCGGTCGGGTCGCGGCTCCCTCCCGTCTCAATCCGATACAATGAATTATTTCACGGGAGCGCGCCGGCTGGGCTCGTAGCAGGGGGGGAGGGGTGACGTGGACGAGCCTGGGCCACACCTGCGCGGGCACGTCGCCGTAGCCGAGTTGAGTTTCTTTGGGCTGTATGGAAATCTGAATTACACTGCAGCTGAACGTCGAGTCATAAACACCGACTATATTTAGACGTGGCATTTTACTGTATCGCCACAAGGCCTTTTCTTTTATTTTTTTAATTTAAACTTTAACCCTCCTGTTATGTTTGGGGTCAATTTGACCCCATTCAGTTTTTAACGTCTCTAAATACATACTTAACATCATTTTTTTTGCTTCATATTTTATGACTTTTCCTAATTTAGTGGATACTACCGGGTAAGCATGAAATTCACATGATGATATGTTTTCAGTGTCCTGTACACACTTTGTACGCATCGGTGGTGTTTGGGGTCAATTTGACCCCAGGCTGTTTTAGCTGTATAAAACACCGTTTTACACAATTTTTTTTTGGTTGTTTTGGATGAAAATGAGGTCACTATAACATGCAATGTGATAATCTTCAAAAAACTTCCCTCTGCTTTAGGGCCCTAACCTAACATAACCATACCTGAAGTAGTACGGGAACCACTGACATGGGTGGATATGGGGGGAGATATTGGGGAGGGGAAAACATAATACCTACAAGAACTTCGATATTTCCCGCGCTGTGAGGGTGGGAAATATGGTTCCCACAAGGACATTGATAGTTCCCACTACATGGGGGAGGAGCAAACATATAAAAGCTTGCACAGCAGCCTTCCAAATCATTTCTCTTGTTGCGCTGTGTACTCTCACTTTATGCTCTCTCTCAGTTGAATATGAACGCAAAGCAAAGGTTTTCTGCCACTGAGGTTTTGTCAAAGCTCTTTGACAGTGAAAGTGACACAGAGGAGAATGTGTCTGAGACAGAGGATCATGTTGAGGAGGACCCTGGTTATGAGGCATCCTCTGATGAGAATGAAACCCACAGTTCTGACCCTCCTGTTGTCTCTCAACCACCAGCAGACACGTTACCTTCCAAAAATGGAGAGGTATCATGGTCCCTCTCCCCACATGAACAACAGGGTAGACTCAGTACTGCTAATGTCATCAAAATGGTTCCAGGCTCCAGCAGATAAGCTGTCAGCCATGTCCAAGACATAAAATCAGCATTTGAGCTCTTTGTAACACCATCAGGTGGGGATATACTTGTCATGACAAACTTAGAGGGGAGGTGTGTGTATGGGGACAGCTGGAAAGACTTGGATGTGACCCATTTGCAGGCCTACATTGGGTTACTCACTCAGAAGTTGTGTTTCTTTTTCCTGGGGTCAAATTGACCCCGAACATAAGACATGTTACTATCCTTGATAATAGAAATTGATTTTCTTTCCAAATGTTATAAATAACAAAAATCTGTTCTTAGAAATAATAGATAGCCATTAAAACACCAAAAAGATATTTCTTTCCAATTTTAGGTCAATCAGTGAGATTTTATGGTGATTTGCATATTTTTCCATAGTCGCGTAATAGGAATACTGGATGTATAAGTGGGGGTGGGGGGGAGTTATGTTTTATTTAAAGGACTATTTAGGTAGTCAACAAAGAAACATAAAGTACCTGACACATAAACTTTGGTAACAATTTTGATTATAATAATTTTGTTGAGGTTTAAACTGCTGGGGTCAAATTGACCCCAAACATAAGGGATGTTAGTAAAATTTGAACATAACAGGAGGGTTAAGGTTAAAGTGTACTAACGTCTTATAGGAGCCCGCAAAGATGCAATTTAACCCGGAAAGCCCTGCACTAGTTATAGTTATAATTAATAAAAGTCTGTTTCTGTAACCCTCCAATTATCTGAGGGGTCACTTTGACGCCATTCAGTCCTTAACATACCCGATTAACATTTCATAATGACTTCCTAATTTAATGGGGGTGAACATGAAATTAACAATGTATTTTCAATGTGCTGTACACATTTTGTGCGCAGTGTTTCTTTGGGGTCCATTTGATTTGACTCCAGGCTGTTTGAACTGTATAAAACATACAAGAAATAACATTTTACACACATTTGTTTTGGATGACACTGAGGAACTAGAACATGCTATTTATAATCTTCAAAAAACTCACCAAACATAACCTTACCTGTGGTATAGTTATAGTTCATGACAATTTGGGAGGGAAAAACACAATTCCCACATGAACTTTGATGTATAATGGGGTGAACAAAGTTTTATTTAAATACCTATTTAAGCAGTCAACAAGAAACATAAAGTACCTGACACATAAACTTGGGTAACATTTTTTGATTAAAATCATTTTGTGGAGGTCAAGTTGATCCTAATTGAGCAAGAAAGAAAAAGTCAGTACATTTGAAGGAATAGGAGGGTTAAACCACGGACTGGCATTCAAATTGAGTCACTGGCCTCTTTATGGTGTGCTTCCCTCATTTAACTTAAGTACTGCTGGTGTGTTTTCATAAGCCTGGGACTCAGGGGAACACCTCATTTACTACAAGTGAGTCCCTGGCTGAAATGGAGAGCAGCTGATAAAATGTAGAGTTGCTGTTTGGGAACCTCCCCTTGCTCCTGTAGAAAATAAATGCTGTAATTATATGTTTCTTATAGATAAATAACTTTAATCCACTTGTATTATTCCTGTGGTGTGAGTTAACTGCGCCCATTAGAGCTTTGCCGGCAGACACTGGTGTTTTTCTCCTTTTATTTTCCTATGATGAACCATTTGTCTGTGCATATTGCCCCATCTGGCGGTCAGTTTAGGTATTACACCAACAGCGTCACCTCTCAAGTTAAAGGCCCAGTTTCAAGAAAATTAATGAGGTAAAAGGTGACCTGAGAGACTGAAAAAGAGTAGAAATACCTCTCCTGTTGTAAAAAGATTTTCAAAACAATAATAGATTGAATAATAGAATAATTAGGAGTTTTGTTTCTTGGCATATCTCTTAGAAAAATATCAGAATCAGAAATCCTTCACTCCCCAAGGTGGAAATTGGGTCAGTTGCAGTTGCTTAAATTCTGAAGGGAAGAATTAAATTATGAGAAACAGAAAAAGAAATAAAAAAAAATATAAAAAAAATATGTGCCTGAGAAATTTGTAAAAAAAAAAAAAAAAAAAAAAAAAAAAAAGTATAAATATATGCATTAATCCTACTTGAGCATTAATTGTAGTTGTAAAACAAGTATGTGCATTATGTCTAAGTATGTGTATTCATCCTAGAAAATATTACAACACATAAATAAGATTTTTTTTTTTTTTTTAAGTATACCTATATACACCATATACATGCAGGGATATTGCACTGTTGAATTGTCACCCTTAAACATAAACTTGTACCAAATATTACACCAAAAATTTACTTTACACATTTACTGACCTACTAGTCATACGGCATGTCAAATCTGACCTCAAAGACTCAGGTCAACATAGGTCTGAGAGAATCAGCAATGATTCAAAGACTCGGTCACTTTCATACAATCATTTTTTATTTCATAGAGATAAAGAAATATATCTGAAAACTAAAACAGAAGAGTCTGTGCAACAGCCACAGTACAGAGAGAAAAAGACTCATTAGTGTGAACAAGATTTGTTGGTGCAAAAGGAGGGAAAGAGGAGAAATAGTAGTGAAAACTATTTTTAAAAAAAATGAATTGCCACGTTTGCCAACAGGAAGAACAGAGCAGTTATCATCTGTTACCCATCATTCATCATCAAGCCAGGAAACCAACTCTCTGCACAGCCGGTGCTTCTCCTACACAGTCTATTAACCAGACGGGTTTTTTAAGGTAAACTTTTACCTTCAAAGTGGATGCTCACTTGCACATCTAGCGACTAACTAACAATCAAATCAGCAGGAAAAACAAAAAAACAAACGGTGAAACCACTAGCACGTTGGCTCCCTGCCCTGCGGTGAATCCTAAATAATGACCAGTTATTGGCTCACAGGTAAACACAGGTATGAATTGCGTATGCAGATTTGACTGATCTGAGCTTATCCACTGACTAAAACAGTTTGGCCCCTGTAGCTTTAGGCCACTGCAGTATTATAATAATTATAACTGTTGCCCCCCCCCAACAGCATTGCACTGACATCATTCATTATCCGTGCCTGCAGCTTTTCTAGTTTGTCCACATGAACATGAACAATACATTGGCATTAATTCAAAATAAATACAGTGAGGTTTTTTTTTTTTTGTAAAGAGTGCATTTCTTTCTTTTCTTTGACAGACAGGAGACAGCAAGGAGAGCCGAGCGAGGACAGCCGTGATGGAGGGCAGACGCAGAGAGACAGACAGGCCGGGCTGTAAATCTGAAACCTCACACCGCCTACTACGATGTTCCTGTGCATTTCTACCGATCAAATTCCACAACTTCACCCAGACAGACGAAATGTCCAAGAACAATATTTGTATGTCTATGTCACAGCTCTGTTTTTTTTTTTGTTTGTTTGTTTGTTTTTTTTGCCGCACAGCTGACCTAAATGCACAATGCAAGCCGACTTGGGCCAGCAGCCAAGCTTGACATTAAACAGCTCAAATTTCAATGGAAATCAAGTGAAATGTCATGCTGTTCCCGTGCTATTGCAACAGCATGGCACGTAAAAACATTCAACTTGCATGATGCACCACACAGCTGCTATTACATTGCTGTTGCAGAGCATTATTTACATGCACATACACACAGACAGGTTTTGCTACGTCCTATTTCTAAAATGAACTCGTTCATTGTAGTACGCAGTTTGAGATTTCAGATATCTGACTACACGCCAGCTGTCTGGGCTTACAAGGTGGATTTTACAAGAACTTTTTTTGTTTTTTGTTTTTTTTAACTGCGCAGAATAGTTTGAAACCCATTCCAGAGATCCAGAACGGGCCCACTCATCCACATAAGACCTCTGCTTGCCCAACAACAGCACAAAGAAATGAGCGGAGTGAAGAAGGAGCGCGAGGACAGGTTAGGACACACACAGCAGACACCGTTTCATTAATATGGCTATCATTTCCCATATCTGACACACTTTCCACAAGGTGAAAACAGTCTCAGTGTTCACACTCAACAGCTACAAATCTCAGTTGCACCTCGAGACAAGAACGATGGAGACATTTTTCCTCTGTTATAGTGACTTTTCCCCAGGGAGCACGAGCTGCCGGATTAAATTATTACAGAGAATGGGATGGAAACTGAAGAGGATGACGTGTAGATTGAAAATAAGCCGTTTTGTGTTTGAATGTCAACTCGGGAGGCGTCATCGTGTTTGAATCTCACAGGCAGGATGCGTGTATTTCTAAAAGCATATTCGGTGATGGCTTACGAGGCCGGGACAATGTGCAGGATCATGTTCCTGCTTTTACACATCACATAGCACAATCTGTGCCCAATATTTGCCAGAGAGCAATAAACCCAGCGCTGACTGGATATGACAAGCATCTCCTCTTTGCTTTTCCACCGAGTGCTGGACTATGAAATCTGTCAGGCCGGTGGAGGAGCGCTCAGTGTGTAAAACTCCAGACATTTGGACTGAGCCTGTTTCCACATTTTCTCAGAAAAAAAAAAAAAAAAAAAAAAACTGCAGATCAAGAATCAATGTTGAACATTTACTGGCACCTCTATCCATTTTTTTCCATTTGAAAGGGTTAAAGGGGTTCTACTAAAAGATTGTCACTGCCTTTAATCATCAAATAGCCACATTATCATCTGCAGGGAGCTGATAGAGTGGTCAATAACCACCAGTGACTCAACAAATTCTTTACCAGATGCAGAGATTTCTGGCTTTTTAACACAGTTTCCAGTCTGTTCTCTGTTTTGGAACAAAAATTACATGCCTATTGGAATTTGCAGACACTCCCACCCCGAAAGTAAAAAAAAAAATCTGTTCAAGCTGTTTAGACCTGACTGGTTAAATAAAAATATAAATAAAATTCAACAGCATTATCATTATTACAGTATTCTGTATTATGATACACTACCTCATTTCAGGTAAGACATTTCTGCTGGAAATCTGCTCTTATTACTGTGAGTCTATTAATTAACAGGTAAGAGATAAAGGGCGATAAAGGTCACAAATTACTTGAATAACCCTTAAAATTCTGGATTATGATTTGAAGAATTTTGTTTTAAAGCGTACAGTGGGGGAGATTATTCTTCACGGTAAGAGATAATCTCATTATGCAAAATCACAAAGGATGCACACTTGTGTCAAATGTGTAGTTAATATACACTGCGGCTGATAAAACTGATTTCCACGCTTATCCAAACGTTTTGTTCAGTTCCCAAGCTTTTCAAAACAACAGACAAGATCAAATTCATTTTCCAAGCATCTCCAGACTTGCACAGGGACTCTGTTACTGTTTATGTAATGAAAAATCATGGTCAGAGCAGATCAAAGCAGAAACCGCAGCGTTTTTGAGCCTCTTGAGATGCTTTGTGAATTCAAGGCCGTGTCTGCCCGCACAGTCACAACAGCTCGTGTTCAAATGGCAACTAGTTTAACCAGGCTGCCTTTTTCCAGACAGATTCTCACAGCGGGAGGGGGATTTAAAGGGATGATGAAACAGGGCGACATGCCTCCTTCAAACGTCAAATTATGCGTTTTAGCCCGCTTGTTCAACAAGTGTAACCAAAGTGAATTTGTTCAAAATGTTAATATTTGGAGAAGCTTGCTGAAGTTGTATCCGTCTTCCATCTTTAATCAGCTTATTTGGCGGCAGTTATAAGTGAAATAATCTTGTTAGTTCGCTCCCCCACTGTGATTACAACACCAGAAATGGCTTTCGACAAACAATGAACGGTTGGAAATAAGAATTCAGCGATTTTACATGACAGACTGCCAAACCTCGATGGGTGAAGCAGTGACTTTCTGCTCGGCACAGAATTAACAGAAAATCAAAAGTAAAAACTATTTGCATCTCCAAAACCCTCCTTATTAAACACGACCCGATCACCCCTCGGTTACAACTACGATTTCTCAAATGGAACAAAAGACGCTGCAAGTGCAAAGCATTCGACTGGGAAGCCTGAACCAATTGATTTATGATACTTCAAAAGGCATCGTCTCTGTAGAATGATTTCTCCTCAGGCTGCAGTCGGCGTGTGAAATGCGCCAACACTCGCCAGGTTACATCGAACCCACCTGATCTGCACCTCATCTATTCAACTGCATTTCTGATCTTTTGATCCTGCAAATACCTAGATGGAGACTGTGTATGTCCAACATTATTTTCTATTCTTCACCATAGAGTGAGCAGCCAACAGCTTGCACTGGTGTTTGGGGCTCTCTGCTATTATTTTTCAGTACAAACATTCACATAATTTAATAGCTATTTCTGCTTCTCACATTAGTCCATTTCCTGTTAGGGGGAAGTGAACAAGCAAGCAGGATAAGGCTGCAGCATTAGCCTTGGGATTCATCTCCGAAATACCCTTCTTAAAACAAAAAAAAAGTCAGCACTTATGAAACAAGAAAAGAAAAAAACCCACCATCACCACCACTATCATCAACATCATCATCATCATCATCCCCCATAGATCTGTGAGAGTGTAACACAGGAACACAGTCCTAATGGAAACGTTAGTGCACTCAACACTTATACCAACACCCAGAGAGTTGTTTTTCTCTGTTCAGTGATGGAGACAGAGCAGGAGAAAAAAGAAAGTAGAACATCTTGTTCTTGACAACCATGTTCTCCACTGAACAATAATGTGGAGATAAAAAAAAAAAAAAAGGAAAAAAAAAAAAATCACCGGGTACAGGAACCATTTCTCTGCCTGGTTTAAGACCGTTCATAACAACAGGCGGCAAGCAAATCTGGTCGAGTACAACCGGAGCCGGTCCAGCATCTTCTTTCCGCCACTTTTGCACTCGGTCAAATCGTCAAGTTGTGTCTCTCAGTCTATTAGATGTGGGAGGCCGGACAGACGGACACCAGCTTCTGTCCTCGAGCCCGGCACTCGGTTCTGTGAGGGCGCTTTCATACTCGCTCAGTTACACACACGGTCACTTATTCAGAACCACTGAGCCAAATGCTAATCTCGCTCGCAGCCTCCCCTCTCTCTGCACCGCGCTTCGCTCTGATTCAGAACCAAACCCCGAGCGCTTCGACGTTGGCCTTTCATTTTTCTGTGAGTTTGGTGGATCGAGAACGCTCGGGACAAGAACTACATGGGAGTCTCTTTCATGGCAGGCAATCAGGAGACGTTTATGGCTGAGCCTGAAAAGATTTACAAAAAGAATATCGTACACCCATTTTGTCATTTATTTAGAGTGAGAGAGAGAGAGAGAGAGAGAGAGACACATGAAGCAGCGGACAGAAATCTGTAAGTTGGTACACTGAGGTTAAGCCCGGACGAGACAGGATTTCTGGTTGACTTTCGGTTGTACATGAGAAGGAGAAGAAGACTGAAGTGTCCGTGATGTCCAACTACACCGAGCTTTTACAACCAAGAAGATTGAACTGAAAGCACTGAGCCCGTTAGAGATAAAACAGTTTCTACCCCTGTGGGCTTCATCATGAGACTGATAGTAAGAGTGTGTGAGTGCACTGCTGTGTATGAACTGGTCGAAGATGTCGTTTGTGTTCGCGTGTGTCCCCGTAAGTGATAACAAGTGTATGCCAATCACTGCCACTGAATATATTAGTATACTAGCCAGTGACACTTAACACACTAGTATGCTTCTGTACACGTGTGTTTTCTGTGTTACGATCGAGACGGCGCGTCCTCGAAGCTGATGATGCTGGACTCGGGGTGCTGCGCTCCTCCCGAGGAGGGCGCTCCGCCGCTCTGCGACACCGAGGACGAGGAGGTGGAGGAAAGGGAGGCGCTTGCGGCCCCTCCCGCTGGCTTCGCCGTGGAGGAGGAGGAGGAGGAGGACGGGTCCCGGCCCCCGGGGAGCAGCGGCTGAGTGTCCGTCCTGACTTCGTCGTCGTCGTCGTCTTCCTCGTCGTCCATGCTGGGCCAGGCCGACTGGTCCTCCACGCGTTTCAGACGCTCGTTCAGCGCCTTGAGGGCCAGTTGTCTGCGAGGGAGAAGGAAGAGGGAGGAGGAGAGAGATGAGATGAGAAAACAAGATGTACTTCATACCAGAGCTCTAACTTAGTGTCCTCAATGTCAACATCTGTGACAGGAAGCTGACATTAACTCAACTGTCATGAAAGAGAAAATCATTACATCCCTGGACAAAAGTGTGGACAAAATGGCACAAAGTGTGGTGGGACTGAACATCTTGATAATTGGCTCTCACACCACAGAGCTGCTGCAGTGGACTGTCCTGCTCCTGAGCTGCTGATGCATATTCAAAATAGAATACATACTGGAATATTCAGAATCATGATATTTATAAGCAATGTAAATACTTTATTCACGACATGCCCTTATTTGGACTATCCATCACATTTGTAATGTTGCACATCTAAATGCAGTCACTGATGTAAAATTCCACAACTTCCTATGACTAAATGGGAGTATTTTTGTGACTGGAAAAAATGTTATTTTTTGCTCAGTGTGATTATTTTATACCTCTGCACAGAAAAATCTTCGAGGGACTAACACTCTAGTTTCCACTATGTTTAGCCTTTCTATGGAGAAAATCAGCTGACAATGACCATCTAACACAAACGGATGTGTGAAACAAGTTTTCTGTAAAACAACCATTTGTAAAATTCCATGGTATTTCTCAGGCTTCCCTGAAATTCCTTGATATAACAGAAAGTCTAGCTGAGTTCCGATCCACAGTGCACTGCGACAGAGCTCCCTACTCCCTGCACAGGTAACGTCGGCTTAGGGAACTTCACTTCACGAATTTACTCCAATCGGAACACCCTGCAACGTCACAGCTGTTTCCGGCCGAGTTTCCAAAACACACCCAGGTGAAATGTCTTGTGAAATGTTATTTCATTCATTCACATTACCGATGTACGGTTGTCATTCCTAAATAACCGTCATGTCTCGTGCACCCCGTTGTTGTCAGCGTAATCAACTTCGCGTAACAAGCAAAAACTTATAAATAAATGTGATTTCATTGCAAGATGTACAGTGTCATTCCTGAAGAGATTCGTATCACATCATTTACAAATTGTGTGTCATATTATATGTTGATCACTGACAGATTATTTCTGTTGATCTTGAGCACCCGGTTGTTGTTGCCATAAACAACGTGAGTTAACCGTTGGTTCGACTCGCCGGCGCGCAATGACTGATGGGTAATATCCGTTGGCAAACTGGGCAAAGTGAGGAGCCGTTGTTCACTTGT
The DNA here is from genome assembly GCF_902150065.1 of Myripristis murdjan. Taxonomy (NCBI): domain Eukaryota; kingdom Metazoa; phylum Chordata; class Actinopteri; order Holocentriformes; family Holocentridae; genus Myripristis; species Myripristis murdjan. The sequence continues at coordinate 7,310,946 of NC_043986.1, read as the reverse complement.
TCCCTGCACAGTTCACAGGACCCTTCAAACTGCTCCCTGTGGTTTGGAATCACACTGAACATGGCGGCACACCCTGTGTAGTCCACTGCGCAGGGAACTACAGGGCGATCAGAACGCACCCTCTATTTTCAGTGGGACGCCTGTGAGGCTCTGTTCCCTTCAAGCTGGATGACAGGATTGAAGTGGCCACTTAACAGTGGAAAACATCGACCACTTTGGCCGATGGATGAGAGGTCAGTTTCGTGTTTTTTTTTTTTAAACATCCAGAATAAAAACAACCTTAACAATGTGTATGTGTAAATGCATTCATTGCTTCCAACCAGACTGCAATGAAGGCGTCCAATAAAATTTAATTCCCTGGGATAATAGCTTGTGAGATCGTTTCAATATCTATTCAAGTGTGTGCCTGCATGGAGATTAAGCTCTCTGAGTTTGACAGAAAACCTGAAAACAAACACAAAGGCATAAGCAGGGATGTAATCAGTACCATGACACAAAGCAGAACACAGTGCAGGAAAATTACGACAGAAAATTGGATACTGAGAGCCGCCTGTGTCCTCAAACAACCTTTATGAAAAGCCTCTTAAAGCGCACTCAAAACTTTGATAGTAACCCACGATATGCGCTGGTTTTACAACGTCTATTTTGTTAAGACAAAGCTTCAATTTATCAAATAGCAGATTGCTCATTTTGGAATGAAACCGTTCATTTGCTGATTAGTTTCCAACTTTACAGTTCCCTCCAAATTTCTGACTGAATTACTACTTATCCTTGTGGCACTCTAATTAGAGGGCTTGGGTGTTGTGCATTTTAATGAACACCATGGAGGTTAATTACCCACCGAGAGAAAACAAACCTCCTGATCACATGCCTCCGGGCTAATCAGAATCACAACATTCAGCAGAGCCCTTCGTTTTCAGCCATATTTGATTTGCATCACACTGAAAGTGGGAAATACGAGCCAGAAGAGAGTGAACGCACATCAAAACTGAGGCAAACATCTACTGTTGGATTACCAAAAAAAGAACTTATAGATAAATGAAAGGCTACAGCAACTGCAGTGAGTCATACACACAATACTATTTTAGCTACTGCTTGCACTAAGCTGCTTCATGTTGCTAATGTTATTTGTCTACACCAAACAGGTCAAATTCTCATTAATTGTCTGCAGTGGCTTAATTTTATCTTTATAATTATGCATCATGTTCTTAGTGGCACTTCTTTGAAAGTTAAATCATTTATTAGCTATGTTAGTTATTAAATAGCATTAGGAAGTGTTAATTTGTCCAAAACTGAAGCTGCATTTTCCAGCCTAACACACCATGCTCCACCAGTGTGTGTAACCAACAGGAATGCAACAAGTTATGGCCCATTCCTCAGGGGTTATCAAAAGACATTAAGGGAAATGTAGGCAACTACCAACTGAAACACAAATTAACAAGGTAATATGAGAGAAAGGTGGATGAACCACAAAGTATTATGCATTTCTGGTTTATTTAAGTCACAGTGGAGAGAGAGACAGGAAAGAGAGAGGGGACCACATGCAGCAAAGGGCCTGAGGTCGGATTCAAATCTGGGAGCCTGTGATCAGGACTAAGCCGTGGTACATGGTACGTGCTCTTATCTGGTGAGCCACCGGGGTGCTGCCCTTTGTATGATATTAAGATTAAGACTGAATTCAGAATGAGACAAATCCCAACACATAAGGCTGAACATGTCCAAATGTCAGCATAATTACGTGCATTTGAATTAGGGCTGAATGATGGTTAAAAAAATAATAATTTTACAATACATTTTACAGATATTAAGTTTGTGAGTCATGATTTTAGTTGGAATGATGATTTTTGCATCATATTAATAATTTTTACTTGAACAAACTGTCAGAAGCATAATGGTGTGATTTTTGTTGGGGTCCAGGTCAAACAGCCATGTTCTCTCAGCTTCTTCAGAACTAAGCTTTGTCTTCCTCTTTTCATTGGGAAAATGCGTCTGGTGTGAATAAGCAGCAGGATTCGGTTTCATATTGTTTCTGTCTTCGACAAAGAGAGCTTGAGGATAAAAGATCCTCAACCTGTTACATCACTTTTCTCTGCCCCAGTTCAAAACCCTGTTACTTTTACAGGAATGAAGAAGAATGACCCTGTTTCTGAAATGACAATGCCGGCGTTCTGAATGGAGTTTTAAAGCCCCGGGGGCAGGACACTTACTCAGCCCGAAAAACAATAACACAAACTTTCAAATTGTTTGTCACACCACTTCACTTCAGAGGGCCAGTTTATGCTCTTTCTTGACTGAGTTTCCAGTTAGCATTATAAAACTTTGTTTCTGGGGATTGCATAGCACTTATGAAACACACGGACATCCACAAAGGGTCTCTGTGTCCGTTTAAAACTGTTACAGCCCCTATCCAATTGCAGGATTTGTGTGTGTGTGTGTGTGTGTGTGTGTGTGTGTGGGAGCGAGAGATAGAGTGAAAGATATCTATTTTGTAACCAAATCTGTATGACAGCTTGGCAGTGTGTGAAGACAATGGAAGATGAGGGGAAATATATCCCTGACAACATAAAGGTAGGTGTGTTTGCGTGTGTATTTGAACAGAAGAAGACTGCGGTTGCACTGAGCAGCTCCCAAGTGTGTGTGTGTGTGTGTCTGAATGGGAGGCACTGCGCCTCAAACGCAAACCTCCCTGAGTAAATAAAATGAACTCCTAATTCATCAGTGCATTAGTTCACTACATGGGTGTTGTGTCTGAGGCGTTTGTGTATGTAAATTTATCTTTCCCTTCTGATGCGTGTACTTGCTGCTGGTATCTGGTGTTTCATATTAACATTTATTATCTTTAAATTTGATTATTTTTATACCAGAGAACTTCTACATGTTCAGTGTTTTGTTGAGAATTGTATTCTCGCCTGCGTTCAAAAGCCTCTAAAACAGCATTTGGACCACTGTGTGAGGCTGAAGCTCTCCACTGACATCCAGCCTTATTAAATTCTTCTTGGGTATGTAGGGGGTTCACGTCAATCACAGCTAATCAACAGCAGCAAACTCTAGGATATATTACTTCCATTGAATTAATAAATAATTGAGAGACATCACTGAACAATTACTGGATTTAAAGAAAGAAAAAATTCTACCCTTAATGCGGAGATTGTATTAAACTAGGCATTTTATGAATATAAAGCAGCTGTAGGCCAGAAATCAATCATGGTACCTGAAAACTCTCAGCCTTGCAGATCAAAATTTAAAAAAGCAAAGAAAATAACATCTCATCACAGCTTTTACAGACTGGTTTTATTTAGCTGCAGTCAGGGGAAGAGCCTCTGTCACAATATTGACTGGCTGGTATTTAATTAAAAGGCCACTACAGCCAAATCAATTTATCGGTCTAACTCCAGAATGTGTATTAGTGTATTTGTGTACATGTATATGCATGTGTAAATGTTTTCCTGCATGCTCCTCACCTCCTCCTCTCTGCGTCCTGTGGATCGGTCCCTGGCAGGCTGATGGTGATGGAGGAGGGTGCGCCAACATCGTACCTTTTCACCATCTTCCTGCACACCTTCATCTTCACGAGGGCAGAGTGAACCAGGCCGGCCAGCAGCCCCACGGCCGGCTGCAGAGCCTCGGGGAAGAAGCTGGCGAAGGCGAAGTGGTCCGACATGTCGCCGCGGCCCCGGCTGTGCCGCTGGTAGAAGCGCAGGTAGACCCAGCCGGACAGGGCGCCATAGCTGTAGGCGGCCAGAGGGGCGGCGCTCTCCAGCAGCCCAGACAGACGCAGTAAGGCCAACAGGAGGAGGACCAGAGCCGGCGCCGCTTTTAGTCTCACCTGGGACGGGAGGAGGAGAAATATTTTAGTACCTGCAATCCGAACTGATCCGACTGAAAAAGACCAGAGGCTTCAGCTGCAAGTTCAGGAAACTACCGCTTTGTCCACAGGCCAAGATGGCTGCCAATTCCCACAATTCACCAACCAGTTTCAGTGGTTTATCAGCCACCCAGATTTTAAGAATGTGACTTTAAACAATGGCTGGTTACCTGCCAGGACGGCTGGTGGCAGCAACAGTAAAAATTTACAAACATTTGGCCTTTGTTTAGGTCCTATGCTGCTGAGCTGAGATTAGGGAAAGTACAGAGATGTTACCAGGTTTTCTGTGGATTCAAGACAAAACACAAACAGGAAAAACAATGAGTGGCCTCATGGTAAAAAAAAGACTTCAGTGGTCATAAATTAAAGGCCTGGAAAAGCCAATGTGTCTTTTGATATGAGAAAGTCAGCGCAGGAGAGGACCTACATCACTAAAACAGGGAAGTGAGACCAAGCAGAACAGATGCTGATTGGTTAAGTAAATACACCTGTGCATCACTGGCATGGGATGGGCAATATGGCCAAAAGCTGTTAGCATGGTGATGGCATTTCAAAATAAAACATACAGTACATGACTCCAACCAATGAGTTACTAAAGGCTTCACCTCTGGTTATTTCAAATCATTAACTGTGAACTAGATGCACAGGAAAACAACATTAAAAAATCCCCATAGAGCACTACTGCAAAAAATACATGGCTCTGTGTTGATTTATACTGGCCTACTTTAAAAAGGTGTCCTGCAGGAATTTAATCACTTTTGAACAGTTGACACCGTCCCTTTCACATTTCATCAACCTGGGATAACATCTTTCCCACACTACTGAAAAAGCATTGTAAAATAGTAAACATATATAGGTTTCGAGTGGAAAATGAAGCTGTTTTTCTCCATTCCTACAAGGTTGACTTTGAGGACATGCAGGTTTTCTACAGGCTAATGTGAATGTGGAATGTGTGTGATGGACACATCTGTACAGCAGGGCTCACCAGGCCCACAGCGGCATTTGCCAGCAGAACACGCTGCACTTTTTGAGTTTTGTAGAAAAACATCTGTCCAACCTTGGACGGCTAAAGGGTCCGTTCAACAATGCATCTCAGACGTTGTGCTTTCTGCCTCAGGAATAATTTCTTTATTTCATAATGTCTGTAATTTGTTCAGGCATTTCTTTCTACTCGGGATAACTGCATTATTTTAAACTGGTACACTCGATGTCTTTTGCAGCTGCGGCCATGTTGCTAGGATACAGAGACACTCAAATTGTTTTATGAATGAACGATATGGACAGTGTACGTCAATGTTGTTGTCGTTTTCCTGACTGTGTGTGTGGAAACTGAAATTTAAAATTGTCCTTGTTTCTTTCCACCTTAAAGAACATTCATTGTAGTTTGCAAACATGCTAGCTCTCATTCTCTGGTCCCACCTGTAGCATCCTGTAAAGCAATGCTCTTTTAACAGTTTAACGGTTCAAAATCAAAGGGATAACATGTTTGAACTCAGGATGGTAAATTACCATCAGCCGTTATCCACAGCTTGGCAAAATCAGACTGCAGCTGCTATGTTCATTTCTTCTTCAGGGGCAACTAATTAAAGTCCCCATGAAAAGACTCCACATGACTTCTTCCTCCTGTAAAACAGAATCTCTTTCATGGTGACTGCATGCTCTACCGGGGAGCATAATTCAAAATTTCAACCAACAAAACCTTTACAAATTTTCAAACAATCTCTTGTGTATCTTTTGCCAACTGACATCCAAAGGTTTGCAGTTATGAATGATCCCTCCCTGCTTCACGTCCTGCCCCAACATCTCATTTAAAACAGGAAATACATAAAATTAAGGAAGAGTGTCATTTTGGATCCTATGAAATGGACTCTTACTTTCTGGATTTCATATATTTTCCTGTTGAAACAGGATGTTGGGGCAGGACTTAGCGTAGGGAGGGATCATTCATAAGTGTAAATCAATAAGACATCAGTTTGGGAGAAAACCAATTTTATTTTAAACTATAAGGTGGATGAGAGAGGATGTTTAAAGATTTGTAAAGGTTTTATTGGTTGAAAATTTAATGTACACCCACTAGAGCAAGATTAGCAAGATTAGCAAGTTACTATTTGAGATACTCCATTTAAAGGAAGTAGAAGTCATCTGAGGTCATTTAAGACTTTAGACTTTAACCATCAACTGGAAGATCTTGTCCATTCTGAAAATCTTGTTAGTTGGTAAACTGACTTCAACAATGGGCTCTTTAACTTCCTCGTGAAGGTGGAGTCTTTCTTTAACTATGCTTTCCACTTCAGTCTGTTATTAGGTCCTGTCTCAGTTTACAACAGCCTGCTCCCTGCCTACTGGAGTCTCTCTGCAGGCCTGAAATTACTGCTGGGTAATATGCTTATCTCCTGATTCAGTACTACCATGATAATTGGCTGCTGATTCGATATGTATTGTGATTCTACAAGTATTGCAATTCGATATTATGATTTAAAATGTGGCTCATGGAATCCACAAGAGTCTCAGCTTTCAGGGCAAACCCAATTCATGCAACTTCAACACTGTTTAGGCCCCAGTCTGCAGAAATTCCCCATTTCAAAATAGGCCAAAATAACACATTGGTACTGCATGCAAAGACCTGCATGGTTTGTGCCCTAAACTGCATGGGATTACATTGATGTGGGCATGTGTGCCAAGGGGAGATCCATGGGTGCCCATAGAATCCATTTTCATTAGAGATCTTGAGGTCAGAGGTCAGAGAACCCCTTTGAAAATGCCAGTTTTATCCTTCGCTGAAGTTGGAGCAACATATATTCCCCTTTTTGACAACCTAGCATGACATGCTTAGACCAATGGATTCCCTTGCTCATCTAGTTTCATTTGATACTAATATCTTTACTGTAAATCAATGCAGTAATAAAAAATCTATTTTAAAAAATCATAATTAAAAGAATTTCTATACTTAAGTGAATTGATTTTTTTCCCCACCCCTTCCTGAGATCTCTTCCCTCTCTCTCTCAGCCTCACCTGTGGCACTCTGAGCACTGTGGTGTCCCCCATGGTCTGCTTCAGCGCCACCAGGACCCCTCCCAGGAAGCCGGCGGCTCCGTGGACACGCACAGCGAACAGGAAGTCCAGGTCGAAGGTGGCCACATAGGTGAGGAGGTAGGAGAGGCCAGCCAGGAGGCCTGCGGACACATTAACCACTGCAAAGAAGATGAGGAGCTCGAGAGCGCCCCACAGAGGTTCTAGCAGGCGCCCGCAGGCCATAACCGTGCCCACGTTGGCCGCCACGCCCCACACGTGCTGCTCCACCACCCCCTGGGTCACTAGTGTCCACACCCAGAAGTTAGGGGGAAAGAGGTAGCCCGGGGTCACACCCAGGGCGTATGGAGTGTCGACCGCCCACGACAGCAGGTAGAGCAGGAGGACCACAGCACTGATGGACTTGACCACCACGCTGGTGCTGGCCAGGGCAGCCAGGAAGTGCTGCCGAGCCACCGGCAGGTAGCGGTTCATTGTGGCGTGTCTTTAGGAGGATCTCTGTAGAGCTACAGGGGGTCGCAGCAGGGTGCAGCTTGTTGGGATGTGATCAACAATGTTAAGCAGAGCAGGTGAAACCCGTGACTCCTGGCAGCATCAAAACACACTCTCTTCTGCAGGCCGTCATCTGGACACTGTCCTATCAACAGGTCAGACACAAGCTTTCAGTCAGGGCTTGACCCCTCTGTCCAAACTCTTCAGCAGACGATTTCACAACTTTCACAACGTCACTATCTTTTTGTAATATGGATCCAGCGAGCCAAAAAACCAAGCCACTAGCTTGATTCCTACCATCCAAGTTAGCAAGATAACACAGTGAGCAACAGGAAGATAAGCTGAAAGCAGTGATAACCTTTGATAGGAGGCATTTTAATCAAACAGGCTAGCTTTACGACCTTCAAGTCAATGTAAGCACAGTTTATATCACATATGGAGTTACCTGACAAGTCACCACCGCCTCACCTGGCAGGTGGTGACAGGAGAATACGCAAATCCCCGCTGGGACAAATTCACAAAAAAATTCAGCACAGCCAACTTCTCCAGCGGCTCTCGGGCTGGATTAGCCTGTAAACATGAGCTAGCTGCTGTTAGCTAGCCGACCAGCTGGGAGCCTCCGCCGACAGTTCCGCTGTTTTGTGTCCGCCATTAAAAGATCACGGGAGGTTACGCCTTCGTCTGGTTGTTTCTGGACAGACGAGCAAGACCTGATCGACAAAGCCCGGCCGACAGCACTCCTGTCCGGGTCCTCTGCGCTCCGTCGGCCCCAACTCCGCCGGGCTAGCCCGAGGATTTCCCGTAGCTAGCAACAGGCCTGTGAGACGGTGTTACCGAGGGCTGGAACCCGAAGCACCGCCCGCTCGCACGGAGCCGCCGCCGTCTCTCCAGCTCACCTAAACCCTAAACCTCCGTCGGTTGACTTTTCGGTTCTTCCGCCTTTTAAAAAGCAGCTTAGCGGAGAAACAGCAGCTCCGGGAGGCTCCGCCGCTCTCACTGACACTCAGCAGCAACTGACCTGCGCTGTCTGTGTCTGCCTCCACCGTCATCACCAGGCGGTCACACACACACAGACGCACGCACACACACACACATACACACACAAACACACACACATACACAAAAACGTCAAGTCACGCAACGTTGCCGCAGCGAGGAATGATGGGAAATTGAGTTCTCGATGAGTGACGTGAGGGAGTTACCACAGTATCCAAGCGGAAACTTAAAAATAAAATAAAATAAAATAAAATAAAATAAAATAAAATAAAATAAAATAAAATAAAATAAAATAAAATAAAATAAAATAAAATAACATAACATAACATAACATAACATAACATAACATAACATAACATAAAATAAAATAAAATAAAATAAAAATTGAATTCTACATTATTGGGAAAATATCCAGTTAATATAAAATTAATATCTAGTAATTTTTATTTATTCCTTAAATTCAGAAATTAGGAGTAATTAAATTTATTTTAATTTACCCTGTCTTTTCAATAAAGATTAAAATAATAATTATACAAATAAATAAACAAATAAATAAAATACCCCCGCAGACGCGCACACGGACAGCTGCAGACCAGCCATGCTGTGGACACAGCGCCTGATAACTTTAGTTGTATTAGCTTTTTTTTTTTTTTTTCTGGTTGTCTGCTTTTTTAAATCTTTACTGAAAATAAATTCAAATATAGGCCACATATTTTTCAGACACGTGTTAAACATAATGCTGCATAGAGAAACAAGTGTGAATTTAAAAAAGTAAAAAAAAAAAAAAAAAAAGCTTAAAATAAAAGCATTAAAACAAATTCTTATGAAAACATTAATATAAAATCATTCATGGAATAAGAATACAACACAGCGCTTATTCCTCTTTAAAAAGTTTGACAGTTCTATTATTATTATTATTATTATTATTATTATCATCATCATCATCATCATCAGTAGTATTATTGTTATTAGTAGTACTATTAATATTAGTATTAGTATTACAGTGTTTCTAGGTTTGCCAGTCGATGATGCTCTCCACGCATGCGCAGTAGCTCATCAGTTTGTAAGTTCCTGTTTGATTGACAGTCTTCTCTGTGTGTTTTCAGAAGATTTGGGCCAAAAGACTCTACAGACAGATCAGCTGTCACTTCATTTAGACCCTAATATAATAAAACAGTAATAACAGAAAATACAGATACAGTTAGTTTCTTTATCCTAAATTTCCTTTGGTATTACTATAATATTCATATAGGATATTATATTATTTTATGTCATTTTCCTGCTGTTTTATTGTGATAGGGCAACTTGTAAGTCCTTTTAAAATGAATTATAGCGTCACTACAGTTCACTTTTCTCAAAGTGTTGTGTTTTCTCGACAGAATCCCTCCACAGCAGTGCAGTGAGGACACACAGAGGAGCACAGACACATTTATTTTATTCTAAACATGACATATTTCACAATCACACCGAAACCACACCCAAAAAAAAAAAAAAAAGACAAAACATGTACAAATACTCTGACAAGGAAACATCAAGCGGGCAGCACAGCGTTAGAAAAGCTACTTTATAGGCTGAAAGCTGGAAAAAAAAAAAAAAACATGTTGGCTGCTGATAGATAATGCAGGCAGCCATTCAGAGGAGAGGAAGAAAAAAAAATCAAAAATCAAAATAAACATGGGAAGTTTATTTGTGCCTCGTGGTAACATCTCTGTGCGCCTGATGACTCAGATGAGTGTGTAACACACAGGCGGCTCTGCTTGTCAGGTCTGGAAATTACTCGGCACATTTTTGTGCTGGGTGTCTAATCTGTGAGACACCTGGGCAGGTATCCAACACTGGAGACACAAATGTTTTCTAAAATAAATCTCAGCTGTCTGGTAAAACAGTACAAGTGGCAGGTGGGTGGATGAAATAGTTACCTGGGTCTCTATAAAATACTAGAGACACGTTTAAATCACATTGACGGGGTGAATCCTGGCAAAAGTCCCAATTCCTCATTAATTTCTCTTTTTTAAATCTACACTAATCACAAAGGAGAGGCAGATAAAGAGAAGCAAATGAGTTAAAGAAGGGCTTCGCACACTTTGAGACCAGTGAGATGCAGATTGTTGACTCAATATCACTAAAAATGCACCGGGTGGTTTGTACATTCACTGTGTTTCATGGCATTTAACAGAGTTTTTAACCCAAAAATAGCAGGTGATGGTGTTTAAATGGCACGACAGTACCAAAAAAACCTGTCAGTTCACTGGGTCACACGATCCTTGTGTCCCATTTTACATTTTCCCAGCCAAATCCAAGCTGAACGTGACCTGCGTCTGTGTGCAGGCGCTGCAGGAGACCAACCAGAGATGCAGCGTTTTCCCACTTATTATTCAGACATGAAACGCCTCCTCTGTCCCCTGGGCAGCCTCACATTACCTGGCACAGCGTGGTTACTGTCTACATGGGGGAATACAAATTACACCGACCTCTCTCCTCAGGAATAAAACAGCCAGAACCGGCTGGAGGAAACAGGGTCAGGAGAGTCAAATGTCACCGTGATGCATTTAATGTCTCATCTCTCAGCCACTGTGATGGATAAACAGCCGTCATTTGGAGGCGTTATATTCTCAAAATTGATGGCTTGTGTCAAGTGAATTTTAGTATTTATGAGCCAGAAATCAAACAAATGATGTGGATTTTCTGCCATAAATGAGATTAATAACCACTCATTTGCATTGGGTGTACTGAACTCACATAGTTCCTCTGTGCCCTTTCAGTTTGAGGGTTTCTGCATTTTATTTCTGAACCTGGGCTGCCTAAATAATCATGTGCATATGTTAAATTTCCTGCAAAATGATTTATTTGGTTGAGTATTTTATCAGAAACATCCCTTCATTGTGCTCAGCTACACTTTAAAATTTGGTTAAGCGATGCAGTCTCCACGTTTAGGGAAAAGAAACATGTTTGAAACAGTGAATGACACGTTGAATTATGATTCATCTGACTGAAATTTAATGTTGAATTCTGCTCAATGAGAGAGGAAACACAGGACCACGCCTCGACACACACACACACACGCACGCCCTCCATCCTCTCCCTGTGCAACACATTCACACAATCAAAACAAATTCCTGGTGAAACCGATCGGATTAATTTCGGTGAAATCCAGAACGTACCAGTCATGGGCGGAAATGTGCCAGCCGTTTTTTCACCCACCGGCTTATTTTGTCACCAGCTGCCCTGCGCTCACACTCCACTCAGCCGCACGGGACGTTTCACACAAATATTTACAACTGGCTGGACCTTTCTGAGGTCTGGCATTTTCAAAACTGCTATTGTTTGACCACATTTATCATTTATTATTATTATTATTATTATTTTCCTGGCACCCTCTCTGCTTTGGCAGGTAATTGTCCATCATTTGGAGGTCAAATGCAGTTTTTAAAAATGTAGTTGTTGGGTGAAATAGTGCAGGAGGCTGACACCGTAGCTCCTGGCCTGATTCTCTTTTTTGGGATTCAATTTTGTGCCTACATGTCCAGCAGCATGAACAACAGCTTCCCTATGGAGTACGAGCACACACACACACACACACCTGCTATCACCCTGTCAGTGACCATGCATTTAACTAGGACATGGAAACCAGGACGATGCAGCCCAAACCCAGATTTCTCCCTCCAAGTTAGTTTCCATAAAAACTGACCAGGACACGCCACTGAAGCAGCTGAGACGTACAGTAAAGAGAGGGTAATATTTTTTTTTTTTTTTTTTTTTTTTGGCTTGTGTCATTGCTGTAAAATGGAAACCAGCATCAAAAACCGTCTGTTCACACACCCAAGAGGCGTTCACAGGCTGACACGAGCGTAGGATAAAAACCAAGCAGGTAAATGCAGGAAAAAGAGTTAGATCCTGCACCCTGTCTCCACCTGAGAAGACTATTTATGGTCTCTAAACACCTTTGCAACCAAAATTTAAATGCAATCGAATACGTTACAATAAAGTGTCAGCCTCTAAAATATGAGTGATTTATTTTGTAAGTGGGCACTAAGATTACTGATCTCTTAAGAAAGTATGATCATTTCTTAATTACCTCGATCACAGCATGTTTCAGATGCTGAACGTATGATTTTAACGTTTCACTTGCACTTTGGACTTTGCAGCTTCCTACACACACAAATGAACAGCCAGCAGTTTGGATTCATCATGGATTTCATTGCTCGTGACACATAAAAGCACAGCACAAAGGGGCAAAATACAAATTCAACATCATTTCCAAACATCGTACAGACTCGAGAGATGTGCTTGATTCCAATAGGCACCGCCTCACCTCTTCTTTTTTTTGTTTTCTAAATAAAAGCCGCTGTCTGACAGTTTCACATCTAATCCATGACACACACACAAACGTATCGGTAGCAAAACTTGACGGAAGTAGAAAGACATTAATCAATGCACAGCAGTGTGAGCTCCATGTGATACCCGGCCTTCACAAACAGTTTGTAAAACCGAGGAACAGCAACAACGGAGACGCAACAAAACCTCGTTTGCAGCGATGGAGTGAGCACAGCTTGCATAGCTAAACACAAAATGTCTAAGGTTTCCAAGATTAAAGGAAAAATCCCCTCAGATTGATGATGCATAAATATCAGAGATGTTCAAAGCAGCTGTTTTGTGATAAAAAAATATTGCAGCTTGTTTTTTTTTTTTTGTTTTTTTTGGTTTACACACTTTCCTTTTACAAGCCTCATTTTCTTCATAAAATTTCCCACAATTTCCAGAATGCCTTTGAATTTGCTGCATTTAGCTTTTGGTTACATATGTAGTTCTGATAGTAAGATCATGATCACAAGGTCACATTGGGTCACATCCCATACTCCACACACACAGCCGCATTGCATTCTGGTCTGCTGAGGTGGAGAAACCGGTCTCTGTCTTCTTCTATGGTGGATTTCTCCTGGTATGTCGGAGCAAAAGAAGCCCACGGCTCTTTGATTGACAGGGACCGACACCCAAACGTGACATTTATCGCCGATGTGTGTTAGATTACCGATAAACTTTCTATCAAAATCACTTGCGGTTGTGCTTCAAAGTTGCATCACCACAAGCAGTTTCTTAGCAGTGTTTAAAGTGGGTTGTTCCTTTAATCTCAGCCCTCATGATTTTCCCTACCTGCTTCAGAAGAGGCGTTGGCCTGGATTTGATTTATACGCTGACTGATTGTATAGACATGCAATGTGCAACAGGTTCACGACACAAGATAAATTTGCCCACTTTTGCATAAAAACAAAGGGAAACACACGATAACTTGTTGGTTCTGTTCTGTTCCTTCTTCATGTGGACTGACATTCCAGTCCGTTCTCATGACACTGATGAAATAGAAAAGTCGCTCAGTTTCATGGGAGCAGTGCAAAATTGGTCTAAACTGAAAGCTGAAAAGGACATCAAATGTACTCGGCTGCCTGTGTGTGTGTGAGAGAGAGAGTGTGTGTGTGTGTGTGTGTGTGTGTGTGTGTGAGAGAGAGAGAGAGAGAGAGAGAGAGAGAGAGGGAAGGGGGCAGGTATTGTATTTGCACTACGAGCAAGGCTACTACCATAAAGAAAATGGGAAAAGTACCATTCAGAACATGTTTCTTTTTATTTACAAACTTCAAAAAGAAAAAAAAAAAAAAAAAGGATCTAAAAGTCAACCAATGTCATACACATTATCCATTTGATAAACTACACAAAAACAGGCTTTCACTAGAGCCAGTCCTCAAAGACAGCAGCTTCAATCTTACTCGGCTAAAATGGAATTCAAACAGCCGCTCGGCGTTCCCGACTGAATCGATTCGTATAGATAAATAAATATGTAAATTCAAGTAGAAAGCTGTGAAAGCAACAGAACGGCCGCCGCCGCCACCGCCGCTAAACTGACAACCAAAGAAGTTCAACACAGGAAAGTCGCTGTCGTTTCGTCTGCTTTGCCATCAGAGGGATGAAAAAGATGGACATTTCGGATGATATGGACATGAACCAGGATGAAACAGAAAAGCGCTGGATGACATAAAAAAAAAAAAAAAGTCTTGGCCTCGGCGGTTCGGATCGCCGCGGCGTCTGACCCACGACTTGTGATCGTCATCGTTTGGAGCCTACATGCGCACGATGATCGCTCATTGGCTTGAGACGCTCAGATTCAAGAATATCTAACGTATACAGATACATGTGTGAACATTCTGAATATTTCCATGAAATTTGAACCAACAGAAAAACAGCACAGGGTTCACACACTCACACACACACATTTCGATATCGCGGTTAATATCGCGGTGGAACCCTGGTGTCTTCTTTACCTTTCTAATGAGAAACCGTCTAATAAATGCTGCGTTTATGTTTGTATTTTGGATATTAACTGTGCATAGACATGCACCGATTGGTTGGTCCACATGCAAAGTCAACACAAGCTCACATGCTTTGGGTCAGACGGCAGATCTTCACTTTTTTGTGTTTTTTTTTTTTTTTTTTTTAATCACTGAAGACAAGAAACCGAAGCGCTCCCAACTGTCATAACAACAACAAAAAACAACAACAACAATAATAATAATGACCATAAAAATCTTACAAACAAGAGAAAAGAAAAAAAAAAGAAATAGTACAAAAATAAAAATACAAATGAATAAATATGCACCATCATAAATAAATTAATTTGGTAAATTCAAACATCGTAAAAAGAGGGAAAACAAAAAAAAAAAAACGAGAAAAACAATAATAAGTAAACTAGCGAGTTCAGTATCAAAGTATGAAATATGAATGAACGAATGCGTGGAAGAAAAGAAGAGGAAATGTTTCGTCTTTGCCCTAAGATGTCTGACGATGAGCTTTTTCTGTAATTATTTGGGAACGGATTTTTTTTTCCTTTTTTTTTTTTTCTCCATACAGGTACGAGGTGTGTGTGTGAGGAGGTGTGCAGTGCGCCTACGGGGGAACAGCAGAAAAAAAAAATGTGTTATGGTTGATCTGATCTTGCAATGGAGCTTTTCCATCAGCCGATCAGCCTGCAAACCCAAACTCTGACTTTTCAAACGTGTGTCTGGTTTCCAGTTTCCAGAGTGACTGTGAGGTCGTGCGGAGAAAACGGGACATGGATTTCTTAATTGCGGCTGTGAGGATGTTGTACACAGAGAGAGAGAGAGAGAGAGAGAGAGAGAGAGAGAGAGAGAGAGAGCTTTACTTCTTTTTGAAAATCTCCTGTTAAGCTGCTGACAGGGTTATTTGGTCTCTTAAGACACAATCCTCAGTGATCGAGGTTGTACGATGTGCTTGTGCAGATTTTTTTATTTTTCCTTCTTCTTCTTTTTTTTTTTTTTTTTGGCAAAGCTGCACCTTCTCTCCGAATCGGTTTGGTTTCACAATTGACCTCTTGTCACAAAACGAGATGAGAAGGAGAAAAAAAAAAAAAAATCCAAAATGATCTGTGCTGTCAATCAGAGCGTCAGAGTCACCAAACCGAAGTTACACACCCCAAGTTTTTTTTTGTTTTTTGTTTTTTTTTGTTTCCCAAAAATTCTTGAGAGAGCCTCTTTGAGGACACGACACACAGATAAACAGGAAAAACGTCACGGCGGGAGCAAAAACTCTCAGAGCTGCAAGTTCAGTGGCTCTGGGGGTGTGTGTGTATGTGTGTGTGTGTGTGTGTGTGTGTGTGTGTGTATAGCATGTAGGCTTGTGTGTTTTGCATCATTTTCACTAGGCTACAGTAAGACTGCGGGCGAGATTCAGAGAGCCTCGATGACTGTCCGTCTCTCTTCACCCCTCCTCTCTCACAGTTAACATTCAGAAAGATGGAGGCGAGAAAAAAAAGGCATTTTCTGTTGGTTGTTTTCTCCGCTACAAGGAGGCCGCCTCACCAGAGCACAGTTTTTTTTTTTACTCAGTGTTGCCTGGCTGTTATTAGGCAATGATATCTTTTTTTTTTTTTTTTTTTTTTTTTTTGGAAAACAAAAATGTAATAGAGATTACATAAATATAAAATATCAAAAAAGAAAAAAACAAAACAAAAAACAAATCAGATCTTCCCAAGTCTGATGCCTAAACAGAAGCTGTCCTTTCAAAAAGGCCTGGTTTTAAAAGGCGTTTTAAATAAGCATACATTCTGTTATTAGAGTTTTTTTAAGGTTTCAGTAATTGTCTTTAAACCTTCGCAATGAGTCTCAACCACGTCTCTTTGCATGAATAGTCTTCAGTATTTCAAGATGATCCCATTTTTTTCCATCAGCAAAGAACAAAAACACACAATCCTCCTGTCCTGGCAGTGAATTCATAAGTTCAATAGATATCATTAAAAAAAAAAAAAAAAAAAAAAAAAAAAAAAAGGACCTGTCTCTCTACCATTTGAGAAATATTCAGTAGCAATATTTGACAGTCAACAAACAATACCATTTAAGTTACTGATATTTAACAGGCTTTACTACCAGCTAACTTAATTGTCAAACAGTTGTTGTGTTTTTTTTTAATATCAACTCTAGCCTACCATCAGTTTTTTTTAATTAGCTGGAAAAAAAGCAAAAGATTCTTGACGATTAGCGAAGCTGCAGAGCTAGAATCTCCTAAAGTCGACAGTACAACTAGTGGCCGTCTGTGGTCACGGCAGGTCCACACTCAGCAGTATCAGTCCAGTGATTAGTATTTAAATGCCAGTATCGGACAGAAACTTGGAAGCCCAAAGTCCTTTGATTTTGTTTTCTTCTTTTTTTCTTCTTCTTGGAGTTCAACCTTTTCCCTCAGGCTTCCTCTTCTTTAAAGTGAGATATTCAGCATAAGGATTTGTCGCTCTGTGTCCAGTCCGGGTTCAATGCCCCATGCAGACACTCGTTCTCCAAGGCAGGTGAGCTGAACAGAGGAAACACTTTATATATAGCAGGGGCTCAGCTGTCTCTCTTTTATTAATCCCTATAGGTTTCCCTCACGGCCTTGGCCGCAGACTTTACGAAGCCTGGATCTTGGCCAACAGGATATCATCCTGTTCTGATGACGCCTAAATTGAACTGAACAACCACCGAGCATCATTCAGCCTTCACTGTCCCATCACCTCAATGACATCGTCGTCGTCGTCCGAGCTGCCGGTGCCGCTGATATTCCCGCCGTTCTCGACCAGCACGGAGCCACGGTGGCTCTCGGAGCGGGTGGAGGGGGAGGAGGAGGCGGGGGAGGATGAGGAGGAGCTGGAGACAGCAGTGGGCGGGTAGTGGGAGAGGTAGCTGGCTCCGGCCGGGCCAGGGGTGGCCGCTGAGCCCGGCAGACCCCCAGGGAGCATCGATCCGGCATAGAGGCTGGCCAGCGACTGGCTGTAAGAGAGGGGGAAGCCTGGGGGGAGCATCCCGGCCATGCCAGCCATGCTGGGGCTCAGCATGAACGGCGGCAGGGCGCCTGACACCGAACTGGCGGCTTTTGACCGATACTGAAGATGCTGCAGAGGATGATGAGTTGGCGGCGGTGGTGGTTGTGGTCAGTAAGGAGGAGGAGGATGAGGCTGGGACTGTGCCGGCTCCGCCTAAGCCAAACGGGTCAGGGTACATCAGGCAGGGGTCGCCCAGTTGACCATGGGGAGGCTGGAAATAAGGCGAGCCCGCTCCCATGAAGAGCTGGTGCCCCAGCGACCCGCCAATTGACCCCAACATGGCCGGGCTGAGGCCCAGAGGAGGCAGGCCGTAGCCCCCGGAGAAGGGGAAGGCCTGTGAGGCCAGAGCGGCTGAGGAGTGCTTGCCGGTGGCCGGCTGCTTGTTGGTGCGTTCGTCCATGGATGGGGTGGAGGCTTTGCGCTTGGAGCCTGTTCTCAGGTCCTGGGCGGCAGTGGCGTCCATGCTAGGCTGCACTGTGTTAGCCACGGACACGTCGTGATGGCTCTTAAGCATACTGATGTTTCCACTGGCAAAACTACCGCTGCCGCCGTTGGACTGACCCAGTTTGGTGGGAGCCATGTTGTTCATGTTGACACCAGCACTGGTGATGCTCTCTGGCGCCCTCTCCTGTTGGCCTGTGGCTGGCTTTTGAGCGCCAGCTCCTGCGCCAACGGTGTAGCGCTGCAGCTCGTTGATGATCTCAGGGCTGTCGGGTGAAATGGGGCGGGTCACGCTCTCAGGAGGCACCTGCTGCTTCCTGTCAGGTGACACGCAGCCGTTGCTACCATTGGTTGACAGGTCTTGTGGCTTCTGGGAGTCTGAGAAAAGGAAAGAAGGATTAGAAGTTGGTCTTATAGGAATACTTCACCAAAAAACTACATATTTTGTAACATTTTTAGTTGACAGTGTGCTGACTCAAGTGTCAATATAGCCGATGAAAAAGTAGGACTCCTGGCCAATGAACAAGCCTGAGGCGGTTTTTTAGTTCAGTGAACACGCAGGTCAGCTGTGCACAGCTCCTTGTGCATGAGGCGTTTTCTGGAAATGGTGTATTTAGCAAATTTTTAGCTGAGATTTCTTGACAGTTTGAAAAGGATATTTTCATCTCCTTTTTGCTGTTGTTTGTCAAAGTTGCTGATCAGTTTTTGAAATCCTTTGGCCTCTGTCAGACATGCAATTAAAGACTTTTTTCGTCTGACATTCAAGACAACTAAGGGTGGCTAAATGATACAATAATTTTTGGAGGGTGAAGTATTCCTTTAATCAATGGGCTTTTCAACTGCAAGTGTTACAATTAATGGCAATTTGCCTGTGGACAAGGCTTTCATCTCTGACAGCAGACAAGAGTCCACTGAAGATAAAATTTGACATGGACTGCATTTGCTTTAATTTGCATAATTAACATACCACACATTTTAAAACTGGGATAGCTTCTGAAAGACGAGCTAATCCAACTTCTACTGAGTTCAAATGCAAATGTTTTCTGCCAACATTTTTTTCCTATGCCGAGCAGATATTGTCTTTAAATGACATGTCAGTGCATTTAGGTGTAACTGCCTCTGTGACCAAGGCTCCTCTGTGCTGCACAAGCATACCTTTAGGTGGCGCTGTAGAGCTCTCCTCTCCTGTCTTGGCCTTGTTAGCAGCTCTGATGGCGAAGATGCGTCCATCACACGTCCTGATGTAAGTCCCTGCCAAAGAGAAAGTGAAAAGTAATGATCAATAACCATGAAATCAATTATTTAAACAGCCAAGCAAATAAAAGATTTTTTCCCCTAATCTGATCTAAAAATTCAAGTGTTTGTAATTTAATGTGTGCCATTCAAAAGATGCTTTTAAAGGACAGCTGCTACATCTTGGACATCACTGTAACTTGCACATGTAATGTAAAACACAGAGGCTTATAATATATTTTCATATGAAATTATGCAGCTACCTTTGGTGCCTCTGATAACATGGATGCTCTCTCCGGCGCTGATCCTGGCCTGGACGTCTGTCGAGCTGTTGGTGCCTGGAATCACAATATCTGAAAAAAAAAAAAAAAAAAAGACAAGGATCACATGTTAAAGAGTCATTTTGCACCCAGTTTGAGCTCCTCTCAAGTTTAATGTAGTAACAACACAGAGAGAGAAGGGTATTGGCTTCAACTGAGATTTTGGTTTGCTGACATATATATTGATCGATATTGGCCTTCATATAAAATTCTGACACTGATCAATCAGTGATTCCCACTTGCAACATCAAAAAATATTTCATGGTTGACAAAAACAGCCACTACCAACTTTAACCATATTTTATTTGTTTATAATGGACCAGAATCAAAATGAATGAAATGAAGACATGAGTCTACAGTCTGCCTACCAGTGGTGGTGACTATCTTCTGTACAAACACGCCGGCCTTCTGCAGGTAGTTGACAGGGAAACCCCCGAGGCTGGAGCTTGACGATGTGTTGCTAGGGGCGGAGCCTGAAGACGCCTGGCGGGGCATCATGGGAATCGGAGTTGACTGGACCGGCCGGACGCTGGCCACCGGCTTCTCCTCCACGCGAGGAGGAGGCCGCCTGAGGAGGAAAGCAAGGTTTGAGACCTGATTCATAAGAGTCAGCTGTCATTATTCATTTTTATTTCAGTCAATCAAACCAAGGTGCAGCAATAAGTCAGTCTTGAACTCATACATTATTTAGGCTCATTTGGTGTTCTTATCTGAATTTGTGCCTTTTTTTGGAAGCACAAAGAAATGGTGTTGAATTGATCAGTTTAATTTAATTGCTCTATTCTTTACGTCTCAGGTGTTTTTAACAGTTTTAGATATTGCTAGTATATGTTACTGAGACTGTTTGAATGTGGATAAAAACTATTAACTATTCAAAACTAAAAATCTATATTTTTATTTCATTAGTTAGTTTGTTGCTTGCAGCACACACCAGTTTCTCTGGCTGAAGGCGGGGATGTTGGTGAGGCTCTGGTCGCTGGCGGGGTAGTAGTGGGCGTAGGATGGGCGGGTGTAGGGCACCGACGCCCTCTTCTCCTCCTCGTAGCCCTTCTTGGCCGCTTTCTTCTCCGCGTTGCTCAGCTTCAGCTCCCTGCGGTCCATCAGCAGGGACTCGTGGGGGAACGGTTGCTGGAAAGGAGAAAAAAACGTGAGTCAAGGTTTTGCTGATTTTGCTTTCATGAGCAGAACCGACTGTATTTGTGTGTATGTAGGTGATCATTTAGACTGGGAGATAATTAGTCCTGCAAAAATTCTCACTTGTCCTACTATTTATCACCACTAGGGGGTGAACGTGAACAGTTTTTCCCCAGTTGGCAGCTCATACAGTAAATCCACTATGAGCTGAGTATGACACCCTCTGTCGGAGTGTGTGTGACCTTATCATCCTCTGTACATCTACCTTGGTGATCAGGTGAGGGTAGAGGTTCAGCGCCTTCCTCAGGACGCCCTCCATGCCGTCCTGGGCCTGCAGCTGCACCTGCGAGGGGTCGGGCTCCTCCTCCACGAAGTGAAGCAGAGTCTCCACCTCCCGCCGGGTGAAAGTCAGCACGGGGTTCAGATCATCCACCACCCGGTCTGATGGGAAAGGGGAGGGATGGAGGAGAGGGAGGATTTAAGGGAAAGGGAGAAAGATGAAGAGGAGGGACATGATTGATGATGGAAGGAGGGATGGAGGTAGAAAGAAAGAGAAATGAAAAGGCAGGATAAGTCAAATATTCAAAACCACCACATAAATACCTGACAAAACAATTCAATTTGAAAATGAAGTTTTGTACAAAACCTGATGTTGTCAGTTTTCAAAAGCATTGTGTGTAAAAAAAAAAAAAAAACAGAGTAGACCTGATAAATTTGCAGACGATATCAGCTGATATCAGCTTTAAAAAGCAATACTGGAACCACTCCAGTATTATTTTTACTGCCAATTTTTGGATTATGGTGAAATTAGTAGTTTTTTTCTTAGGACCTTGTCACTTAATACAATTGTTAAATTATAAGTCAATGAATAAAACAACTTTTACAACTACCTTTTTGTTTGTTTAAAAAAAGGCAGGTCTGTCTGAAAACTTGTTGCCTGTTTTGTACCAGCATTTTTACTATGATCCTTACAAAAATGCATATTGGCATTTTACTGGACACTGATACTGGGTATCAGTGTCAGCATCAAAAAAACACCCCAAAAGCATCGCTAATAAAAAATGAATACTTGTCTAATGCTCTGACACCAGACATGATCTGAATAGTTTCAATGCACAAACATCTTCATCCCAGTGTGGCAAACTGCTTTGGAAACATAAGAACAGATAAAAGGCTACACTTGACAAAACACTGACTAAAAAAATGGCTCAGCTGAGTTGCGGCAGCTCTATGAAAACATCCGTGGCCTCAATGTGTCTGTCTCACCAGTCAGAGCTTACAGTGAAACACTTGAGACAGTTTACTCTGTTAGACAAGAGCCTCTTGGCAGGAGAGCTCTGCTTTAACACAAAGCTGATTATTTGGTGGTGGGTCTGTCTGCAGCCCTGCGGGGAACAGGAGTGGATGGATGTTCCCACAGAGAAGCTGTATGGTGTTTTTTAATGCGTCAGATACCAGACTGATTGTCTGACAGACTCTGCAGCTGCAGGTAGTGAGCGGATTTTAAATGTGTGTCTTTGATGTGTTAGCACAGAATTACAAAACATTTTTAAAAGTACACATTGTTTGTATACTTTGTGAATTTTTACAGGTGAAAAAATATGTCTGTTACTGAAGTGGACAGTGGAAAATTTCTTTGTACATATGCATGTCATATAAAAGGCTATGCACTGGTGCTTACAGCAAAGACTGGAGCAGGCTAGTTGTGCTGAGCAAACCTCCATCTACAAGCAAAACACCTTGAGACTGAAAACTACAGCCGTTAGATAAATGTGGTGTCATGATGTTTGATTATCATAACCAGCCGTGCTTCTTCATGCTTTCCTCCAGCTCACCTGACATGCCCTGTTTGGAGATCTGACGGTCGTAGATCTTCTTCTCCAGGGTGAAATCACACACCAGCCGGTAGATGTGACACGGCTTCCTCTGGCCGTAGCGGTAGACGCGGCACACCGCCTGGGCGTCGTGACACGGGTTCCAGGAGGCGTCGAACACCACCACGCGGTTCGCACCGATCAGGTTCACGCCCAGACAGCCAGCCCTGAGGGCCAGAGAGGTGTGACATCAAGTTATGTTTACTTAAAGATGCTAAATGTGACATTTCAATAAATCACTGCCATGTTCATTTTGAGTGTCTGTTGTCACGCTCCTTCAAGGTACTTTCACACATTTTATTACCATAAATTAAACATCCTCTAAGCTGTATTTTAACAGACATTTGTGTGTCAGCAGGTGAATATGGTGGGAAACTTGCTAGATTGCTTTATAACACAAAACAGGAAGAGGGCGCTATTCTTCCAGAACTGAAGCTTTCAGGACCTCAATGACAAACAGTGAAAGATGTGAGAGGCCAGTGAAAAAAAAATCCCACTAAATTATCGGTTCTTATCTTCATATTTCTTATCTGCAACAGAAACGAATGGGAAATGTGTTTTTAATTTTGAAAACACTAGTACTTACCACATCAGGATTAAGATCATTTCCAATTAATTATAATTAAATTATATTTATTTAACAATGATACTGTAAGACCTGAAAACATGTAAAGTACATTGGTACCATATACTTTACAGACAAAAACAATGTAGAGATTGCAGAATTTGTGTATTTGTGTGTGTTTGTGAGACTAACAGCCAGCCCTTTGAACACATGAATGTCAGAATAAAAAATAAATAATAAAGTCAGAGTTTTGATCCACGGGAGATGTACAGTATATTACTTTCATTCCTAATCCGCCTCAGAGCGAGACATCAAAGTGTGAGGATCAGAGCGATGTGGGTCAAGTGTAAATAGGCCTGTACGAGTGTGTGTGTGTGTGTGTGTGTGTGTGAATAGGTGTGGAAGCGTGGATGCATTACCTGGTCGACAGCAGGAAGACCCATGCTGAGGTGTTGGAGGGATCGTTAAACTGGTTGATGAGCCTCTCTCTCTCCGACGCAGTTGTGCTCCCATCCAGTCCTTAAACGCATCACACAATCAGCGTGGTGTTAGACGAGGCATTCGAGGCTTGCGTGGTTATTTTACACATCATTCTAACACACTCCTCTTTCTCCAATCCTTCCTTTAACTCTCTCTCACTTCTGTTTCTCTCTCTCACTTCTGTTTCTCCTGTATATGAGGTGTGATCTAGTGGTTGCAGACGCTGTCCAGCAATCAAAAGATCGCAGGTTCAGTCTTTGCAAGAGCCGGTGTGTCTCCCACAACAGTAACATGTGGGGCTGAAGTGTCATTAAACAAGCTGTTGACCCTCTCTCTGCTGTCAAACTATAAGCACTAAATCAAGGAGAGTGTATTATTGTAGCATATTGTGTTTTTTTCTGTGACACTGTAGGTTTGGTTCAGGTTCCCAACATACTGGATTAATAATAAAGCAGGGATTTATATACAAGGGCAGAAAAATTCCAAATTAAGAGTCTCAGTCCAATATGAAAGTCAGCAATTCAATTAAGTCAAACTTACTCTTTTTTCTTAGCTGATAAAACATAATTTTATAAACTGTACAACATCAAGATATTGGCTGATCAGCCTAAAGTCATAATATAAGTTTTCTCCTTCTTACATGTATAGATGCCATGCTTTTTATATCAAGTGAGAACCATAAACCTCCAAAATACTTGGGCTGTTATCAAGGATCACCAGCAGGTGGCAGTAGTCAATGTAAGTCAATGAGAAGAACGCAGCAATACAAACATCACTGACACATAGGATACAGTTTGTTAATGATTGCTGTGAATTTTCAGCATGTAGGAGACTTACTGAAATCAGGATGTTAGTTAACGAGGTGGGCAGATCAATTAAGGTTTCATGTCAGCCTGCACTGAACATCCAGACTATGCTGATGGTGAATAATAACTCCTGCTGTGCAGTTCATGTCAGCTTCCCAGTGCTTAAAATGTTTTGTCAACCTGTCACTTCCCCTTCAGCTACATCTCCCCTTTGTGACTGAAGTGGATGTAACATGTGAAGCCAAAGAAGGTCAGTCGTGGAAAGAGCAGGTTCCTCAAGATATTTTGGGCACTTAAGTGATTTTGCAAAAACCAAAAACACTGAAAGGCTCCTTCAGAACAGCACTTACTGTAGTAATTGAGGTTGCGGACCCAGTTCTGGCCGGGTCGGTCTTGGCTGGAGGTTTTGGGTGAGGGAGGCACCGGTCTCTTCGCCAGAAACTCCTCAATCACCGTCAGCGTCGACAAACTCTGACTGCAGCACAGAAACAGAAGTGGAGATCAATTCAGCTGCATACGCTAAAACTTACTGAAGCAGAATAAAAAGAAGTGAACAAATAAAACAGAGGTAATAATTTCACTGATTTATGCATAATTATTCCTGTTTTAACAAGTAAGTAATAAAAGCAGCGCTGTGTAAAAAGAGTTGATTAAAGGGACCAGAAACAATAAAACCTGTTTAGTAAGATGTTCAGTGATATCTAGGTGTTGTTTGAGATAGAAGACAGACATATTAGCTGTTTCCTCCACATATGAATACATATGTTGATCTCCTGGGAGCTAAATTAACAATTCCTTTTTTTCAAAGGGTTAAAAAACAAAAGCATGTGAATATCACTGGATGTTTTATAGTGTTGCATAGCTCACCTTTACGTAATCAAATCAATATGACAGCCTGACCCCCCCCCCCCCCCTCTCCACACAATGTATTGCAGTTTTCATATCTTCCTATTTATGTATTTTCTCCTATTTCTGTTTTTCCCTTATGGTAGCATTTTTCATTAAATATAATAACCTGAAGTTACTCATTTTAATGTTTTTGTGTTTTCCAGCGCCTACCTAAAGACAAGCAGCTTGTCGCCCTTCCTGACGCTCTCCTCTATCAGGTGGAACAGCAGAACCATCTTCGCTGAGTTCTCCAGGATGCCGGCCTTGTAGTCACACATGATGTCCTTCGCCTGGCCAAGGGGAGGAGAGAGAGGGTCAGCGCCGATTGTCAATTACAGGACAGAAGCCTCGCTTCATCTCACATTACATTTATATATGAAGCACATTCCTACCATATTTGGAGTGACAGAGCAGGAGTACAAAAGGATAAGGTCAAATTTAAAGATGCTTTTCTCAAGATAAACATATTACACTCTGCAATACAGAGTCCAAGATTTGATACAACCACAAAACGAAGTTCAGTGAGAAAAAAAGCACGGCTCACTAGGTTGTAAATGACATGCGACATGTGACATCAAAAGTCACATTTTTGCATTCCATTAAATTCAACTTCAATACATTTTCCAGTCCCTCATTAAATGCCTAGGTTGCAAATCTTACAAGCGACGAGCAGCAAAGCCATGAAAAGTTTTTTGAAATCCTCATTTAATCAGAAAAAAGTTAACCATTTTCTGCAGCACCCTGCTTCCTTTTCATTCACTTCACCACATTTTTCCATTTAACATTCTAGCTGTTAAGTGGAAAATGTGTTAGCACAGGCAAAAGGTTGCCCTCAGACGATGTGCTCACTAAAATGCAATGCGGCGAAGACCATAGTAATCATTTCTATGGTGAAGCCTTGAACAGCCTACCGCAGGACGTCTTAACAAGCACAGCATGTGGTATTGAGCATGCCCAGAGCTGTCCATCTATATATATATATATATATATATAAATAAAGAGACTGAAAACTCTCAAGTCTTCATAGTCCTCCACTGCTTCTTGACAGAAAGCCCGGGCTGCCAGGTAACGCATGTAATTTCAGTCCATTAAGCAGAATTTTGTCGAGGATTGCTTAGCAACGAAATTAAAGCTGCACTAGGCAACTTTGCACTTAATTAGATTATCAGTTCTAATGCAGCTTTAAGTTACATGAATCTCAAATAAAATCAAAAAGTTCTGTGTTTCATTTTGTACGCAGGACTTTCCACGTACCCATTCGTAGGTGATGACCTGATTGGCTTTCTCCTGCAGCTGGTTGAGACTCAGTCCACCAATGGGGTTTGGATTCTCCAGGGGCTTGGACTTTTGATTGGGTGCCGTGGGACAGCGGGCGGGCCCCGTGGCGGTGATGTCGTCCAGGTCCAAGTCCTGCTCATTGGCCAGGTTTTCCTTCTGTAAGGCCTCGTAGAGCACGTCTGGGTGGTTCCAAATCTGCAGAACGACCGAGGAAATAAACAGCTGAGCCAAGTTCAAACACTTTCTCGGAGTGAAAATCACTTTGTTTGTCGAATACAGCAGCTGCATAGGAGTTTGCCAGGGTGATACTCATGCTGATTAAAATAGTAACTAACATAATAACAGTATAAGGACAGCAGGACCTCACATACCATGTCAAGAAGACAGACAGGAGATATTCTCAACTCTCAGCTCAAGTTTGCAGCTCATTGTGTGTATGCATGAAAAATGCATTCTCTTTTTACTGTGACTGTCTTCATTTCAAAACCTTGCCTGATTTGCACGGCACAAACAAGAGACTCTTTGACAACATCAATTCATGTTGTTTACTTCAATACTTTGGACACCCATTTTTTCTTCATCTCCATTCAGACTCGACCAAATTTCAAAAAATACTACAGAAAATGCTGCAGCCTTACAAACATAACATAATCGCAAATGAGACGACTCAACAGCACATCATATCATTTGTTTACATTGCAGCAAGCCAATGCTATAGCGTAACATGTGAAAATAGGACATGGAGACCATATCTCATTTTGAATCATGCTGTGAGATAAATGCCCGCCCTGCTCACCTTGCAGCAGACGCAGAAAGCCTTCAGCGGGTTGAGGCTCAGCCAGCCGGTGTTTCCCGCCTCCCTGAAGCGGTTCATGAACTCGGTGTAGAGCGCCCTCTGCCGTGGAGACAGACGCACCAGGATCACATGCTCCTCCTTGGAGGGCAGCTGGTCCTTGAGGACATCGTGGCCTCGCCTGGAAGAAACACACGGGACGAACTCGGGTTTGTAAATGTGACATATCACTTTCAACGGGTACCTTGGTTTTTCTCTGTCATTTTGCAGCCCTCCTTCTCAGTGGTCTGGTTTTATAAAAATGGAGACGTAAAATGTCATGAGTGGAGGCAACAGACACAGCAATGAGCCTCCGTTTCTGACACGGGCACACAGAGGTGCTGACCAAGCTCGGCACAAACACTACATGACACAAACCTTTGCACTTTGGTATTACATCTTAGCATGTCTGAGGAAATAAAGTCTGACTTGAAACGTCACATTGTAATGTCGGTAAAACAATATTCACGACGGGAACACTCCAGCCCAAAAGGAAAGTTCTGTTCATTGAAATTCATACGATGGTCCAAACACAGCAGGTTAGAATGAACTTTTGGACTCATGGGTTAGTTTTTTGGCTACGAAACACCTTATGCTGGATTATGCTGCATGACTTGTTAAAGAGAGATCTGAGAGAAATCTATGTCCTTTTTGGAGCTTGACACAGCCAGACCCCATTCATTTTAAGAGTTTGTTTAGAGGGGTGAGCTAACTCGCTGTGTATTTAGCTTGAAGAGTTTTTCAGAGGTGTCTTTGTGTCTCACCTCTGTACAAACCCCTCCAGCAGGCTGTGCAGGACGTGGCTCCTGTACCGCATCAGCTGGACGTCCTGCGGCGTGCTGTCCACACACTGCCCGTTCAGGATGGGACGCTCAAACATGTTACTGAACTCCTGACGCGTACCTGAAATACATACGATGCACAAGTTAGGAGAATGGTTAGGAGAATGACAAAATAGTTAAATCAATAGATAACAGCACATGTTCTTGTTTTTCCCCATTTGTTTGTTATTTAATCAGATAGTCTTATGGAGGTCCAGCTCATTTTTTCCCAAGAGAGAACCGAGAACATTAAACCGACATGCATTATAAACGTTTATTACAAAAACACTAACTAATGTGAGATATCACTGCTTTAAAACCACAGAGGAGAACGAAAAGCCTTTCTGTTCTTTTCCATTTATAAGGTGCACAGCAGCAGAACAGCTTTGCTGAGTGCACAGTTTCATCAGTCATTTAAAATGTCAGCTTTTCAGGAGCTGAAATAACAGCCTTGTCTTGAGACTCACCACCACGCATTTTTGAGTTTGTCCATCTGGTTTTGAAAAGGTTGCATAAGTCAAACGGGATAGTAGAATTTTCTCAACCCACAGACATAAACATAACCCAATGCTTTTCCCCTGTTGTTTTAAAAGGAGACCTGCCAATTTTTTCATTCAAGACAGTGACAGTGGAACTAATCTGAAAATCAAACGCTGATGCTGCCTCGTACCGAGGAAGTCGGGTCGGACGAAGTCCACCATGCACCAGTACTCGATGAGGTTGTTCTGGAGCGGGTAGCCGGTCAGGACGACGCGGCGGCGGGTGCAGATGTTCTTCAGGGCCTGGGACGTGCTGGCGTGGCAGTTCTTGATGCGATGGCCCTCGTCGCAGATCACCACGTCCGGACCAGGCCGGGCCAGCGCCCTCTCGATACCTGCAGCATGACAGCCGAAAAGTTCGAGGTGTTAGCGTCATTTCCCAGTTTCTCCCTCAGTGATCAATAAAATTAATCTATTCTATCTATCTAATCAATTTCATATTTTGTTTGTTTCCATGGAGAAGTCTGGTGCAGTGGTTTTTAAAGTGCCATCTTGGACTTCCAGAAAGTCTTGAAGAAGAATTTGAGAATTTCACTATAATTGAAACTTTAGTCTTCTGTTCCTTCTCCCCTCTAACCTTGGAGCAGTTCCTGCTGCCTGTCCTCCTCGTCCAGGTCGATGACGACGGGTCCCGTTGTCTTTTTGCTCTTCTTCTTCCTCCCGGCCACAAAGTTCTTCTTCAGGGACAGGAGGCGGTACATCTCGTATCCCATCAGCAACACTCCTCCATCCCGCGCCCAGTCCTCCACCACCTTGGCCCTGGTCGCCGTGGTCCTGCAGAGGGAAGGGACGATGTGAAGTAAGATGAAACTTTTCATTTACAACTGATCTACGAATATTTTTTCAATTAATTGGTTAATCATTTTGCCTATCAAATCAAATGTCCAATGATAAATGTAATCACAAGTTACCGGAGCCCAAATAATACCTTTCATTTCAGGTTTTTCATTTTATATTTTATAATGATATGCAATAGTGAGCAAATTTTATCATCTATGAGGCTGTAATCTGTATATTTACTTCATAAACTATTAAAGAGATTACGTCATTATCAAAATCATAATCAACCAACCAGCACTAGATGGAACTGTAAGCTGACAGTATTGACAACCATACTGAACATCCTGAACATGCTACGTGATAAAACAAGCATCAGTATGCCATTATCAAACTAACGGTGACACTTGGGTATAATTTCCATAAACAAATGGGACCATGGTAGAGATGACTGGTAGCCTCTCTCTCACACCGGTGGTACTGTAAGTGCTTTGAGTGTTTCTCAAAGCTATGACCGCATTTCCCATTTAGCTTCCTGCCTCCTGTCATAAAAAAGATCTAAGATTTTTTTTTTTTTAATGTGCATTTATGAGGATGAACGTGTCGGAAGTGTGTCATCCATCATCCCTCAGTGGTTCACTCCTTCCACCATCTGCCAGAAAGCTTCAGCTCCGATTGCACTCAAAGAACAGCACCCACTTCCTGTTCAGTGCCATAAAGCAACCCAGCAGATCTGACCCAGCTAAAAAATGACATGGCGCCGATTTACTAATGTTAAAATGTGATGAGTAACACCTTAAAGTAGACGTGTGAAAAACAAACTAACAAAGAGTGTGTGTGTGAGAGAGGGAAGAGTTGATAGTGTATTTGTGAGGCCAGCTTGTCAGATTGTCTCATACTAAAGAGGAAAAGAAGAAGCAAACAAACCATGATAAACAGCCCCGTCTATAAATTAAGTGAACTGAATTAAAACTGAGCTGCTGTCAAATAACTCCATCCATCAAAACTTCTGTAATCAACTTACCAGCCGTTGTTGGTTATTACAAAACGAGCGGCTTCAGTCACGTCTAAGTATTGTTTTAGTGCTGCTTTGGCAATGTTGTTAATCTTTTAACAGGCGTGCCAATGAGGCGTTTCTCAACAGCACGGAGAGGAGAGACAGAATGAGGTCAGTGTGTCACTTTATGACGAGGCTGCCATATGGAATAAAAACATGCACAGCTTTTTCTCTCTCTCTCTCTCTCTCTTTTCTTGCTCCATTCCTTCCTTCCTCTCCCTAATCCCAGCCGCACACATATGCAACACAGAAAATCTTGCCAAAGACGGATAGACAGCTGTCAAGACAGAGGACGACAGAGGGAGGAGAGGAAGAGACAGATGGGGATAAAGTGCAGCGGCTGGTCAGAAGGTTAGCGCCAGCCTTTTTTTTTTTTTTTTAATAAAGAGATCGAGTAGAAAAATCTCTTTACTGCTAAGAGGGAGGGCTGTGTGTGTGTGTGTGTGTGAATTCATCTTATCTAGCAGATGAAATAAGACATCTCCTTCTACTCAACTATGTCTACAGATTTTGCTGCTCAAGTTAAAATCGAGAATTGTTTGGTCGTATAAACAAACAGCTACAGTGGGTCCTCACTCCTTATTTTGGAGTTTATACCTGGAATATAAACTTTTGTTCAACTTTCACAGCCACTTGTGTGTCAAACCGCTGGTCTATTGACAGCTTTACGTGTGGCGTTCCCAGCTTTCCCAAACTCTATCATGCACGACTGCAAATGAATGATGACAGGAAGTGAATTAACATGGCTTGGCACAGTGTCACTTCCTCTATTTTCACAGTCGCACACAAAACAGATCCTATATTACATCCATCTGTTTCATCTGTTTCTGTCTCGCTGCCCCCCTGTGTTAAGATATCAATCCAAAAATGTAAAAAGCATTGGGGGTGACAGATTTTGACCGTTACAAGTTTGGAAAAAAAGGTTCTTGTCCCCGTCACTCACTTGTGCTCATCGTTGAGGATGTGGACCTTGAAGGTGCGAGGCGTCACCAGGCTGGGGTCGGTGTCTGGAGGTAACGCCTCCGGGGGCGGGACCCACATGTTGAACTCCGACAGCCAGTTCTGTAATGTGTTCACCTGCATGGGAGGGGAGGGAGGGATGGAAAGAAAGAGGAAGGACGTGTAAATATGTGGGTGGAAAACAAAACTACAAAACAAAACTGCACAGACTGGCCCAGACAAATTTTAACGTAACCTTCAGCAACTTGAACCCATTTTTAATTTGTCCCCACTCTTTTGATTTCTACTACCTTAATCATTCATCCATCAACTCATTCATTCATCAAGTAAAAATTCCAAAGATTTGATTTCAGGTTTACTGAGATCCCCAAGTTTGTCTTACTTTTTTCTGCTAAAAATGAAAGAAAACTGTTTTGGTTAGTCTGCTACAGTTCAGTTTCCTATGAGACATCATTATTTATGACAATTAGACTATAAGTGATTAATTGAAGATATAACAGAGCAACTGACGAGGCAAATAATAAGTGGCAGCCCTGCTTGACTCACTCATTCACTTGTTGTTTCATGTATCAGATCGTTGATTATCCATTAATAATTTGTCCGTTCATGTGTTCATTCTCTTTGAGCCTATTAGTCGCCAAATTAAATATTCCTTCATCCTCTTTCTCCAAGAACTTACGGGCACGATGGCGAGCACGGTGTGCGCCTGAGTGTGTCTGAGCAGGACGTCGATGAAGGAGATGACCTGCAGTGTCTTGCCCAGGCCCATGCTGTGGGCCAGGATGCAGCCGAAGCCGCTGCTGCTGCCGAACCGCTCCAGAGACTCCACCAGGTTGTCGTACAGGAAACGGATCCCGCCAATCTGAGAGAGAGGAGATGGGGGAGATGGGCAAGAGATGACGAGAAAGAAAAAGGGAGGAAAGAAACGGGAGAAAGGTGGAAAGAGTGATGCAAAGAAATAAAGTGGGAAACGGCAAAGATGAAAAAGATGACGGCAGGGCGAGAGGAAAAACAGAGTGAAAAGGTCAAAAGCGACAAGGATAAAAGAAAGGGGTGGAAATGAGGATGGAAGAGGAAGGTAAAGCCGAGGAAAAGGTTGAACAGAGAGAGAGAGACAGCACAAAAGAGGAAAGGTGGGTGGTGAAAAAGCAGAGGTGATATATCTCATTATTTTCAGAAATGTGCTCTTACCCAGCAGGCGTTTGATGGAGGACACAAGTTTTCACATGACATTATGAAATGGTAAAAAGAAAACTGGAATAAAAACGGTTTTGTACCAATACTCTATCAGAACATTGTTTTATTTTTTTATCTTGATCATGTTTTCCCAGATACTGAGGTCCTAGTTACTGACATAATGCAGCAAACACTGTCTAAACGTTTATTTCACAGGTTTTCAGCAGCTTGTTGTATCAAAATCCTTCCAGTGTCAAAATGTCTGCGAATCGTTGAGTCTGGTCTGAGCAGCGGTACCTGGTGAGGTTTGACGGCTCGAGCCAGCTGAGGCAGCAGGAAGATGTCGCCTTCCGCGGCCGGATGATTCAAGTTGACCAGAACCCGGCCCTGAGCGTCCGGCTGGTTGAGAGCGTCGTTGACGTGCGCGCCGCTCGGCTCGCTCTGCTCCTCCTCGGCGGTGGACTCGTGGCTGCTGATGTGGACGATGCCTTCGTCGTCGCCCGAGCTCAGATCGATCACATCTGGAGGGAGAAGGGAGGGTCAAAGAGACATATTAGATAAACATTTTGCCTAACCTTTACTTCTTCAGACTTACTTTCCAGAAAAATATGCTTAAATTAACCTGTAATATAGTTTCAATTTTGAGTGTTTGATAGTTTTTCAAAAGGTGGATGTGTTATTTTGGGTTCAAAGTCTTGTTATGCATCTTTTTTCAAATATATGCTTAACATACTATGCCTTTTATGCACTTTAAAATTCTAAAAGTCGACTCGTTTCCATAAAACTTAAATAAAAAGGTTTTCCAGATTTTTTTGGAGCAGTGGTCAGGGAGGAACCTCTGCATCAGAGGCAGACGACATTGAAACACTAAAATCTGAAATTTTCTAAAGGTCTGATGAAAAACTTATGACTGTAATAAAAGGATCTGAACAGCTGAAAAACACTCAGTAGACAAGACAACATGTAAACTTTAATCTCAAGTTAAAATATAGTGATGGTGAAACTAAGAGGCTGTATAAGAAAAGTGCATTCTCAGATGTTATGCTTTTAGTTTATATTATTAGCACTATTGTTGTGGATCATTCACACTGTTTTACTGTTTTTGTTTATTTCTTTTGTAACACACTTTCTTTCTTATCGCTTAAATGGTGCTAGAAAACATTCATCATTCATCATTTATCATTTCATCTCAAATGACCAAAACATAACAAAATACACCTGGTGTTGTGGACAGTAACTACCATGATGTGTTCACCGGCCTTGGCACACGCTCAGCTCACGCCACGTTTGTTCTCTTTCACAGTAAACACTCAACTTTATCGCCGGCGCGGCTCGCCCGACGTCACGCCGCGTGGAGACGTCAGAGCGCCGCAAGAATCCATATCTTAACAAAAGGAGCCGGTGTCACCGGCATCAAGTGATAAAAAAAAAAAAAAAAAAAAAGTTATACAAGCGTGGTTTTGTGAGGGTACGGAGAGAGAGAGAGTGAGAGAGAGAGAGAGAGAGACAGAGAGAGACACAGAGAGAGAGAGAGAGAGAGAGAGAGAGAGAGAGAGAGAGAGAGAGAGAGAGAGAGAGAGAGAGAGAGAGAGAGAGAGAGAGAGAGAGCTTATGTAACTGTAGTGAATGGCTGGTTATACAAGTAGGATTAGAGTGGAGGGGGAGACTGGTTATGCAACCCCAACTAGAAATGTCACTGTGCCACTGTGTGGTGTGTGTGTGTGTGTGTGTGTGTGTGTGTGTGTGTGTGTGTGTGCGCGTGTGTGTCCTGGCTCATAACCAGGATTAGCCAGCTTTATTGCTCCATAGCCCCACTTTGATCTGGCCCACAGACACACACACACACACACACACACACACACACACACTCTCTCTCTCTCTCTCTTTGTCTCTCTTTCCTTTCATCTCTCATCCCTCCATTTGTTTTCTCTACCTCACTTCTTTCTCTCCCGGCTCACTGATCTCCATATTTCACTTTGTTCCACCTCTGTCATACATTCTCTCTTCTGTGTGTGTGTGTGTGTGTGTATGTGTGTGTGTGTGTGTGTGTGTGTGTGTGTGTGTGTGTGTGTGTATGCTGCAGGTGCATCTCTGATTTGCCTCCATCTCCCTCCTCAGTGTAGGAGTATGCGTGTTTCTCCTTGACTGTGTGTGTGTGTTTGTTTATCCTTGACTGATCGAGTGACTGCCTCTGTGTGTGTGTGTGTGTGTGTGTGTGTGTCTGTATGAGTGAGTGTGTGTGTGTGTTTGTGTCAGAGAGAGAGAGAGAGTGAGAGAGAGAGGGAGTGTGTGTGGTTAATAAGGGAACGGTACATGATGTACTCTGTAGAGGTTTTAAATATTCTGATGCCGATGCCAGCTAATCTACCACAACTCCCTCCACTGTTAGACAGCCCCACACACACACACACACACACGCACACACACACACACACACGCACACGCCCACAACTTGACAGAAACTAAAGGGATTTTTATATTTGTTGTTCAGCGGGGCGACTTAATTGGGTCTGAAATCTTCCAAAATGCTTCAGCGTCCGTTCACCCACCAAGGAATTAACTTTTCATCAGTTTGAGAAGAAAAAAAAAAAATCTGCAGGCCCTGATTATCTTCATCACTTTGTCTGTAACTCAGGGCCAAGTTTTTATTTGAAACGGAGCTGACAGTCAGCATCTTGTAAATGTTCTTCACTGTGATAGCAGGAAGCCTGAGAGCGATGGAGAACCAGGGGAAACCACCAGAGTGGAGCAGGAGTGAGCGCACTGTGAAAAATATCAATCTGGGATGAGATAATCCCACTTGTTTCCAGAACTTTCTTGAATTAAGTGTCATTTGCTTGACCCGAGTGGGTTCATCTGCCTTATTCTGCCTTGTTTCGACATAATTATACTTTTTCACAGATAAAATCTTGAAATACACAAAACTGCACTGGAAACGTGGGATTATCTCATCCTACTGGCGGATTTTTTTTTTTTTTTTTTTTTTAAATCTTGTTTTAAGGAAAATTTAAGATTTTACGACTCAGTGAGACTGAATGACTTTGTTAAGATGGGAGATTTTTTGCGGTGTATGTGCATCTAGAAGCTGGGGTCCACTGGAAAAAATATGCACCTGAGCAAGTCTCAAGATTATCTCATCTCTCAAAAACAGCTGCCAAAACATCTGCCAGTGAGATGAGATAATCCCACTTGTTTCCACTGCTGTTTCACCTACATCTTTCTTCCCTGGGAGCAAGAACACGTGTATTAAATTAGTATCAAAATGACACAATCCAAGAAAATTCTCGAAACAAGTTGATTAGCATCGGAAACAAATGGGCTTATCTCATCCTGCTGGCTGATTTTTTTTTTCCTTTAAAGAAAAACAACCTCTCTGAAAACCGTCATGAAGACACCGATGTCAGCTTATGAGTGAAATAAAAAATTTTTGGTGTTTTTCTTCTTCTGTGTTTCCTGGAAATGTAAGCTGATGTGGTCTTTTAATGCGCCGTGCAAATTTCCAGACCCTTGGGCTCGGGGAAAAGCGATTTGAAACGGAGTGTATAATTTAATAAATGCATGGCTGTCATGAGGCTATTAAGGCTGTTTTGCTTCATTTCTGAAAAGTGATATTTTAAAGATGCGAGGCTATACCAGCAAAGTGGTGGAACTGCACGCTACACTGATATCTCCCTTTCTCTCTTTTTTTTTTTTTTTCAGTAACATTCACTCGCTGACTGGCAGAGGTGCCCTTGGGCAAGGTATGTAACCTCAAATTCACAGCTTACAGTAGAAGCCTGTGGTTTTGCTGGGCGGCTCCAAGGTCTCAGCAGCCGCATGAATGTTGAGCAAGGTGGTGCTGAAACTGATCTTTTGTCCTCTCTAAACCTTTACAAGACAAACAAAAAGGTTGAAAAAAATGAGCCTCTAAGCCATCAGCTCTAAAAAGTGAAAGTAAAGATTGGAGCTTGATGCTGGAAATGATCTTCAGTCTCTTCCTCTACATATGTAAAAGGTGAAAATGAAGCAAAATGAAGGTGAAGATTTGTTCCACAGCCAGCTAATGTCTGAGGATGAACGTGTACAGACTTTATTTTCACCGCTCATTCATTCTGTGATCCTTTACTTGTAAAACAGGAAGATCTTGTCTTCCCAATCTCGATTCTGTTTGTTTACTTTAAACAGCACAGCATAGTACTCTAGGATATTTTCTAGGAATTCATTTTCTAAGATTCATTTTTTTTTTTTTTTTTGTTTTTGTTTTTTTGGAATAGACGTCACTTTTTCCGAAATATTCCACATCAAAAGCAGAGCAAACATTTCTCCACGTCGCCTCAGGACTCACATGAGGCTCTTTAAAGCTTCTGAAGGATCGGGAACTAAAAGTGAGCCTTGGCCTGTGATGACAATATACAACCGGATGCCGCACTCATAAATAACCTTTACAGCTTCAGGATCACCACACTGCAAAAAAAAAAAAAAAAAAAAAAAAAAAATCTCTTAACAAGTAATTTAGTCTGACATTCAGTCTTAAAATCTTGTGGAAAAAAAAAGTCTGCCAGTGGGATGAGATACCCCCTCTTGTTTGCTGTGTGGTTTCACTTGTTTCAGGAATTTCACTGCACAAATTAAGTATTAAATTAAATTAAACTATTAAATTAAATTAAATTAAGTATAAATATGATGAAACAAGGCAGAATAAGGCAGAGCAGCCCACTAGGATCAAGAAAAAACACATGATGGAAAAAAAACTGTGGAAACAAACTGATTATCATTGGAGACAAGTGGATTTACCTCATTTTTGATCTTGTTCGAAGAAAAATATAATTTTAAGACTGAACATGAGATGCGATGAATTGTTAAGATGTATTCTGTTTTTTTGCAGTGTATCCCCTTACACGACCCCGCCGCTGTGCTCTGACCCACTGGCCCACTTACGCAACCAAAATGTCAAAGGTCACCTGGGCCCGGAGCCAATAGGCGAGCGGCATCAATCACAACGTCAGGGACTCGTGAACCTGTCCCTCATCGTGAATTTCAGAATAAAGCTCAACTGTCACGGGAACACTGAGCCTAAAAAGGGGCCCGTATCGTTCTTTTTCTTGTTAGTTTTTGAGGCCGTTTGATTTTTTCCCTCTCACTTTCACGCTTTCTCTCGACTGTGCAGTTTAGTATTTCTGTCCTTTTCCTCTCCCTGCGGTGTTTCTATTAAAAACCTGAACCTGAACCGAGCCAAAAGGGCATATTCTATTGGAAGGGAACGCGGGGCCATTTCGAGATGCATGACTAAAGTCCGTGCTGAAGGTCAAAGGGCATCAGGCTGAGGAGTCGAGAGGCTTTCTGCTGCTCTGGAGCGACGATCGGTTCTTTACTCCAAACCTTCCTGTCACAGCAACACGGCCTCATCGGGTCGTAACGTGTTTCAATGAGGCACTTCATCCATTTTCACCCTTCAGATGTTCTTACAAAGGCAAACAAAAACTGCAAGACAAGTGAAACTTGTTTACCGTGTTTTCTCCTTGTTTCAAGGATTAAATTGCAAAACACGGGTAAGCCGGATCGCTGCTCCCGTTTCAAGGTGAAGCCACTTGACGCTGAACAAATCTTGAAAGCAGCGCACAAAAGGAAAAATCTCTCTCTCTGCTTGTAACTGTTTTTCTGCTGTTTTTTTTTTTTTTTTTTCTTAAAGAAAAAATCAACAGAACACCAAGACGGAATAAAAGATTCAACAACTTAAGATGGCCATTGTTTTCTGCACTGTGTGATATCTAATATGTGCTTGTAGTGTTTCTATTGTAATCTATGTTGTGGTCTGGTTCACT
Organism: Myripristis murdjan; assembly: GCF_902150065.1. NCBI lineage: Eukaryota > Metazoa > Chordata > Actinopteri > Holocentriformes > Holocentridae > Myripristis > Myripristis murdjan. The sequence goes on along the minus strand of NC_043986.1, from coordinate 7,272,226 downwards.
CGCACTGCCACAAATAACCAGGTCACGCACTGTACGCTTGAAAATGTGAAGAAATAACTGCAACTAATGATTACTTTCAGCTGATAAATCTATGGATCATTGTTTTGATTAAGAGATCAATAATTTAGTCGAAACAAAACAAAACAAAAAAAAAATATATTAATGTTATAATGATATGAACGGAGCAAATTTGTGCATCTTAGTTAAGCTGAAATCAGCATTTCTACTTAATAAATAATTAGAACAATCTATTATTACAATTATAATCTATTAATCCACTGATGGATTATATCCATTAGTGGATTAATAATCCGTTAATGGATAATCCACATAATCCATTTTCTGTTGATCGACTAATAACTTAATTGACTACCAGTAGTAGAATAAAGGAGTGATTGTACAAATGCAAAGAGTTTATAGCATCTCTACTGTGTGTGTGCGTCTCACCTGTTTTGTGCGTGTGCGTGTGTGTGTGTGTGTCTGTGCGTCTCACCTGTTTTTTGTGTGTGTGCTACAGTTGCGCAGGCGGGCGCTTTAGTCTTGCTGTCGTCCTCGCTGACGCTGCTGGAGTCCAGGCGGATCACTTCCTGTCGGGACGAGGCCACTTCCTGTTGCGAAGCTGTTGACGCCGTTGACGACGACACATGCTGGGCCACGTCCCCTGAAGGAAGAGAGGAAACGAAGAAAGAAAGAAAGAGAGAGATGCGGAGAGAGAAAGGAAAGCAGAGCAAGGAAAACAGGGAAAAAGTTCGGAAAAGTGAGAAACTGTGTTGATTTAACAATATTACGACTTGTAGCATCTATCAATGATAAATAATCAACGTTGCTGCATATTTTCCTTTATGCGGGATTACTTACTTATTAATTACTATTAAATAATAAAATATGAAGTCAGGATCCTGTAGCTGGAAAGCAAAACTTCTCCTAACACTGTAACGTTACAGTTTTAACAGCTTATTTAGGCTTTTCTCGATCCTGACTTCTGTTTCCTTCCGTGCATTTCTTTAATCTTGTGTCACAGCAGCATCTGGGGATTAGGATTAGGAGCCTCGGTTGGGGTGCAGGTGTGTTTGAGTACCGGTTGTGTTTGCGTGTATTTGAGTACCGGTTGTGTATTCAGGCAGCAGCGGTACGGGGAAATCCTGTTTTCTCTGCTGCTCCAGGCGCTGCCTCCTCTCCAGCTCCTCCTGCTGGGCGGCTTTGGTACCTGCCTCCAGCTGGTGCTCCCTCAGTAACTTCCTGCAAATACACAGAAAAAAAAACACCATGAATTACCGAGGATTAGCTGTGTTTTGTCTCTGCTCCCCAATAATCCCCCGCAGAAACAGACAGATCCGACACAACAGTTTATGCAGCACGATTTAGTCGTTTGAGAGAGAAAGAGAGGGAAAATGACAAGGGAAAAAATGGATTAATGATTAATTGTTGTGATTCCTCGATAATTATATTTTTCACCGCAGTCAGATCTCCAAATGTGAACCATTCTGGAGCAAAGGCAGCCAGTTTGTTGTTTTAGCTTGTTGGCTGTGCATTTGTTTGTATGTTTTTTTTTTTTTGTAAACAAGGTAGAAAATGGGTTGTTTCCAATGAGAGTCAACTTTACTCCAGGATTATCTTGAATCAAGTATCACTTTCTCAATACCAGTGGGCTCATCTGCCTTACTCTGCCTTGTTTCGACATATTTATACAGGAGGGATTATCTCATCCCACAGGCAGATTTCTTTCCACTTATTTTAAGAAAAACAAGACTTAACGCTGAAGGCTGCAGGTTGTGGTCCAAAAACAACTAACCGCTGAGTGCAAAATCCTTCAATATAAGTTGCAGCGTGAAAAATCATTGTGATGATACAGGACACTTTCTATAAGCGTTTATAACCGCAATGTACAAATCTGCATGTTGTATTTCTCTGATGGCATCTGATGGTTTGTTTTAACTTGTTCACTCTGTTCCAATCATCTGTTATATTGAAATGCTTAAATCAGAAACGTAACCCAGATGTTTTCACGTTCAAATTATTGCAATTACTGCATTAGATATTATTGTAAAAATCTTGGAAGTGACATGTAAAAGCAATAACGCCCTCGGGCTTTATTGTGGTTTGTTACTGGCGGCCGCAGGAGCGAGGCAGCACGGGCCAAGCGCTCTCTGCCTCCCATATGTTATTGATTAAATATAATCACTGACAGATATCATTAGTAATGCGCTTTGATTCGTTGAAATCAGAGGGGGATCAGAGGATCAGAGAGGGGAGAGGAGGAAGGGAAAGGAGGCGTGGCAGCGAGGAGGTTAAGCTTCGGGATCTTCTGTTGCTCAGCCAACAAGAACCTATGGCCACGTCGATTTTATTACTAATACTGTAGGTGTTAGATGGCTCTGTGTGTGTGTGTGTGTGTGTGTGTTTGAGCGTTAGTTTGCTCTCCACCTCAGTAGTAATATACTCGGGGGATTTTGATAATCCTTTTCATCTCAAGGCTGACTGGCACTGTTTGCCAAGCAATGAGTCAGAATCAACCTCCAGCCCTGTATGTGACAAGTATGTAGCCGCCTGTGTGTGTGTGTGTGTGTGTGTGTGTGTGCGCACACTGAGAGCCTGCATATGGTTTGTTTTTGTACTCAGGAGCTTATAACGTGTGGGTATCCATGTGTGGTATGTATGCGTGTAGGGATTGGGATTTTGTGTTTAAACTTTAAGCATCAGTGGTAAATCCTCTGTCAGCAAAATCATAGCTCCTGGCAGCGAGAAACAAAATAAAGTTATTAAAGACGAAATTCATCCCTTTTCCGCACGCTGCAGCTCCGTGGAGGCGAGCTACAGCAAGGACAAAGGAGCATCTCATGTCTAGCAAAGTGAAAATGTCATCGACTGAGCAGGTAACGCACATAAATAAATACTTTACCGAAGCATTCAAATGTGAAAGTGAAACAGCAACAGATTATGTAAACTCAGTTCTGACTGGTTAATTAAGGTATTCTGTGGTTATTTCTTAATAGGAGTGTGTTGTCAAGATCAAGGTGTGGGTCCTCATGACTGTATCGGTTCAGTTCCAAATGAATACAAAACAGACTTGACTGGCACTGTCAGTCAGGACAGGTGTAACCCAACAAGCCGACAAGCAGAATGTGGAGTCTCCATTAACAAACATTACAGATTTCAGCCGGCAGCAGCAAGACTTTGGGCGGCTGTTTGGCTTAACACAAAAGCTTTTTTCAGAGGTTCAAACTCTAATTGTGAAACTATCAGTTCATTAACATACGAGGAGTTCGAGTCCGAAACTGTACACAAAATTCATTGGTCACTAATTACAAAAAATGCTGATAATCCTATCCTATATTATTATATTTTACAACTATTTCATAAGCCAAAGTGTTCAGGTGATTCGTAACTTTAACGGTACGGAAAAGAGAGATGTGACACCTTCTACCAATATTAAAACCCAGCTTTTATTATTAAAAGCTCCAAATTTCAGACTGACCTTCATCACATCAGTCGACTGAAACGGTATAATGGAGTTTTGTAGCTTTTAGCAATAAACGTTATTTTTTCTGACGTCTTTTTACATTTAAGCTGCACCTCTCATCGTTGTTGCGAGGCACAGATTTTTTTTTTTCCTTTTACTGACCTTACTGTAACCCATAATATGCTTTTACTTTAATGACAACAAAACCTTTAGTCAGAGTAGAAGTCAGCTTTTTCCAAATAGCAGATGAAACTCTTCATATAAGTGTATAAACTGTGAGAAGCGATGGCTGCTGCGTTGCGCCTTTAAATCGTCCTGGTTTACATGGTTGTGTCCTCACGCTGTCTACAGAGTAAACACTTTTAGAATCCAAGTGGGCGCACGCGTCTGAACTCCAGACTATTTTTCAAGTTTATTAATAAACCGATACTAAGTCGGGACACGGAGTCCTGTACCTGATGTTGCGTCTCATGTGGGCCGGTTTGGAGGTCCTCTTCTTGGTGCCTGTCAGGGAGGAGGGAGGGGAGGGGCTTTGGCTGGCCGGCCTGGAGGGGGGTCTGGACGCGGGCTGGGAAGGGGGAGGGTGGGCCGCCGTCTCCCCCGAGGGCGAGGTAGATGGGGGAGGGGTGCACTGCCACCCGGCCGGGTCGCCTCCCTGAGCCTCATTCTCGGAGCTGAAGGAGGCACTGTGAGACTGGTCTGCATGGAGGACAGAGGAGAAAACAAGGAGGACAAATTCTGGTTATTTCAAAGGGCAATAAAAGCTGAAACACGGTTAAACAGTCGTGTTTTGTTTCCAAACTCCAAGGCCGTTTCATCACCATCAAAGGTAACAAAACACAGAAACTCTGCACAGACTTTCTTGTTGCAAAGGCTCAAATGTCTCTCTTGCTTGGAGCAATTCACTTTACCAGGTACAGCAAAAAAAAAAAGACAAACATTGTGTCACACTGTGTCTTTGCTAATGCAGACTCCAGTCATAAGACAGGAAACAGTCAGCCAACATGAGGTCGGAGTGAATCAGCACTTTTTTGGCTGTAAACATAGCTCCTTATCCTGTGTTCAGTTTGCATGTTTTTGGTATGAAGTCCTGCAATCCTCCTCCTCTAAGTGCAGAAACGGATGCCAGCCCAGAGCAAAGAGTTAAATAATGGCTGCTAAATAATGTTAAATAATGCGTTTACCTCTGGCATCCCAGTGCCCTCGGCCCCCTCCCTGTATCTAACTCTCAGCGCTGATCACACCTCTAGCCTGCCACCTTTTAATTACAACAGCAGGTTCCGCGCAAGAAACAAGGGACTAAGCGACAGTGATGAACAGTGATGTCGGCTGAGCAGATACGGGAGAAGAGCAGGTTTACACAGCAGGTTATCCGCTTCATTAGTGCATCACACAATATCCACGAGTGTGTTTTGGGTTGTGTGTGCTGGCGGGCACTGTCCCACATTCAGATGGTGCTGCTGTGAAGCCGGGACACCACACCACAGCACAGTGAAGGCCCATTAAGGTACAGCACAGTGTACCTGTCTGTGTGGTGGAACAAATATATCTATACTCAAAATATGAAAACTGACACATGCCGGGGCGTCCCGGTGACTTGACTGGCAGAGCGTGTGTGATTTAGGCGCAGCAGCTCAGGTTTAGGTCTTTGCAGCATGTCAGCCCCTCTCTGTCCTGTCCCTCCTGTCTCTCTCTGCTGTGACGGTCTGACAAAACACAAACTCTCCCCCGAAAATAATCAAAATGGACACGATTGCTCTGTGACCGTGGGTTATTTCTGATGGCAAGGTTTGAGTTCCTCAGCTCTTGGGCAACAATAAATCCAATATATCTAAATACTGTGAGTGAAAACGTTGAGAATGCCTGTCTATGAACAGGAGGGTAGTGTTAATAGGGCTGGTAGTTGTATTAGTTAGACACTTAACATTGCCAAAAACTGACTTTTAGTTTTATTTAGGCTATGCTGGCTCTCTACTTCAAGACATTTTTCACTTACATTTCATTTACTGAACTCCACTAAATCCACATTGCAAAAATGTTATTTTTGTTCGGGTCTCTGTAGCTCGGCTGTAATATATTTAGCTGCTGTTTATGCACAATAAATTCTCTAATGCACCTTCCATGATAGAGTCAGACGTGGTTGCAGGGAGATTTGTGATTCAACTGCAAAATCTATAGTGGAAAAAATAGGAAAAAATAAAACGACGAAAAAAGCTACAGACTGGTTTATCGTTTCACTACTTGTCTTTTCCCTCTCTGCTGTTTAGCTGTATGATTCTTTAATAAAATACTGTTCTAATCTTCTTTTTTTTTGTTTTGAGTGCTTACATGTTGAGTTAGCCAAATGCATTTCCAAAAATCCAATGTTCCTTTTTTTTTTTTTTTAACAGTTCGGCAGTTAGGCAGTTTCAGACGAACTCCAGTAAACGCATCACGGCTGGACTCGGTCCTGATTGGCTCCCTCACTGAAGAATAACTGAAATCCGTCCAATCGGGTCAGTTGTGCAGCGTTTTGACCTGGAAAGCCTCCAAACTCAGAGGAGCCGGTGTTTTGTCGGCCAATCAGGGTCCAGATCCGCGGCGTGGACGGTCCCGCAGGTGTTCTGTTCGACGCGGGGAGAGGATCGCCGTCCCGAGCCAAAGTTCGACGGAGAACAAAACCATGACAACTGAATTCTTTCTCTTCTCTTGGAGACACACTGAACTAGATCTGGGGCTTATGTAAGAGCTGGATCATAAATGGACAGCTTACGAAACACAGACAGGACACAAACACTGACACACACACACACACATTCCGGAGGACACAAATTCACACATGAATACACAAAAACATGGACAGACACCTACACAAACACACACACATGCAAGCAAGCACGTAGACCCCCCACCCCGCACACTCTCTCTCCCTCTCTCTCTCTCTCTCACACACACACACACACACACACACACACACACACACACGCACAACAACAACAACAACAGGCCAGTAAAGCCAAGGATCTGTCTAGGATGGCTAGATAAACAAGGACACACTGTCAACACACATGCTTGCACACATACGGTTTCAATACATAAACACACACACACACACAAACACATGCACTCACACCCACAGCCACGTCATGTTCGCTGCATGACACCTGGCAAACTGACTTAAAGTCTTCCAAAACATAAGCATACAAGCGTGCGCACACACACACACACACACACACACATTTATTTTACATAATGGTGCATGGAGGCTGGTGATGAGCTCACTGTGAGTTGAAAAACAACTTACATAAAACGCCCCTTCAGCCCATCTAGATGATAAGTAACTTCTTTATCTGCCTGCTAATGACACTGCATTCTCAGCCTGTCTTAGAGTCTGTGTGTGTGTGTGTGTGTGTGTGTGTGTGTGTGTGCGCTTTGCATATGCAGAAGAGGGACAAATTACCATTTCAAGACAATCCATTTGCAATCTGGTGGCATCAAATGAATTGCTGCACCAGCAGAGGGATGGATAAACAAATGGACGAATAAATCTGTCACAACACAAACAAATAAACGACTACGCTGCTTGTTAGGTGAGAACCAGGTGAGACTAAACATCCTGTTCACCGCGCGGCATCCCCATACAGAAACAACCACAACACAGGCTCCAGGAGAGGAGTTCACACAGCACTGCGAATGTAAAATAATCCGAATTTTGAGCGGTAATTTACGAGATCCTTACTTTTTTTCCCGCTTTGTCTCCATCTTTGTTGCCAAGTGCTCGTCACCTGTCAATCAAACAGTGTGGGCGGGCTAAATACCTGGTCCTTTTTCTTCTGTTTATTCCAATCAGACCGGGTAATGTGAAACGCATCACTTCCTGTGCAGCAGGAAAGAGGCCGCGGACCTCGAGTGTTTAAGCAGAGAAAATGGAAAAGCTAAATATAGGTTGGATCACTGCTGTGTTAATCGCCTAGTCGCTGATAGAGAGCAGCAAAACAGGCATTATTTGCAAGGAAAGGTCAGGTTATTACTCAAAATTACGTTAAAGAAGAGTTATATAACAATTCCTGAAATGCATAGCGCCTTATCACCACACACACACACACACACATGCGCGCAAAGTGGGCACTCAAAAGCAGACTGAGGGGGCAGACAGGAAGAGAGAGAGGAGGGGGGATGGGAGAAAGATGAAAGCGAGGTCATCATTCAAAGACAGATATGCACTGTAGAGTGAGAGGGGGTGGAAACACACACACACACACACACACATACACACACACCCCACACGCACACACACTCTCACGCAAGCAAACACACACAGACGTGGATTCTGGGAAGCAAGACTGTTTCTTCCTCTCAGGTCAAAAGGACAGCGTGTCCCAAAATTATTCACCAGAGAGAGAGAGAGAGAGGAAAAAGAGCGAGAGACACTGACGGCGTGCTGTGTGAATAACATTATACTAAAAAATCTATTATGAATTTCCAGTCGTTACAGCATAGCCTGCATTCACATGGCCGCCCCTTCATATCCGCTTACCTTTTCCCCACATAAGTATTTATAAACGGTAATGGTAAGCACCAAAAGGCTGATTAAATATTTATACACAGCACTTAGGAACAACAGCACTTATGAACCGTATTCAAAAAAATGTCTATTAATGTTAAAAATATCCTTATACCACGATGTCACTCTGTGTTTGTTGAGTGTTATAAGCATTTTGGTTTTCAGAGGGGAAACAAGAAAGAGCAGACCGTCCGTTTTAACAGCCACTTTAGCCACTTGTAACGTCTGACCTTTACGTTTTTATTTATTCATTTGTTTGCTCCCAAAAAAAAAAAAGATGAGTACCTCTGAGTGACGGTCAGGAGCTGAGGGAGCAGACAAACTCGAACATCAGGCTTTCCTCAGTGGATCTGAATTTGAATACTCTGGACCGTACACATGTCATGTGTGTAATTACCACACCCTGCGACGCTGACGAGGAGGCGTCTTTGCTTTTCAAGTTTTGACTTTTTATATAAGAGCGCGGGCAACCCAGAATCGGTATGTGTGTCAGCGGTTTATGTAACAGTTGAGGTCTGTCTTTTTTACTAGCCACTTTGGCAGAACGCCAGCTTGTATTCAATCACTTTTTTCTTTTCTTTTCTTTTCTTTTCTTTAAACCGAAAGAAAAAACAAAAACTCCTTCAAGGAACTACCTTAAGGGAATATACTCATAAATACTAACCTGTCTTTTTATTCCAGATTTACCTGGGTATAAAACAGAGCTGTACAGTGAGGAAAACCAAGAAAGAAAGAGATGTTGAGGCATGCAGTAACAGGGATCCCACTCTTTCCATGATTAAATGTTGAATTTTCATGACCTATATAGATGCAGCATGACCTTTTTTCCCCTTGATCAAAATTTTTACATTGATTTGTCACCAGAATATATTTAATTCCTTGATTTTCCCTGTGTAGAATAGATTTCTCAGACTTTTTTCATAGACTTTCATGGATTTTTCAGACTTTTCTTGTACCCTGACTGTATGTTATTAATGAATAGATGCCTTCACACACACACGCAAACAGGCAGCCATACACACACACACTCTGAGGAGAGCCACGCTAAGGTCTGACAAGACAGTGGGGACAGATTATACAACACACACATACACACGCTTTGCAAATGTGTTATATAACTAATGAAAAGCGTCCCATACTCCCTACTGAGGGCCCGGGAAACTGAAAACCACTCTTGAATTGTGCCACACAAATCAAACACACACACACACACACACACACACACTTGTTTCAGGCACAGAGGAAACCATACGTCAACACACACACGGCAGCCTTCCAATCAAAATAGCCACTCTGATAAAAAGGGGAGCTGTTGGCCGTGTGACACAACACACACACACTCACACTCACACACGCACACACACGCGTGCCTTGCAGTCATTATATAATGCAATGTGGATCACAATACAGGGATTAGGGTTAAAATGAATCCCCCCCACAACTTCCCCAAACACCCCCCGTGTCACTCGTCGACCCAGTCCCACCAGCTCGCCGGCGCCTCCTCCCGTCGCCCCTGGCTCAAATTCCTCACATCCATCTCTCATGACCGTCAACAGCGCCGGCAACGCCACCAATCATCACGCCCGTCACTAACGAGCAGGAATGAGCCCACTGGCATTTACATGATATCTCACAGGACGGCGAGGCTCGGCCGGCCTGGGACAGCGTCTGTGTCTCCAGGGACCTACGTTCCCTAAATGGGTTATTTTTTTTTTTTTTCATACACCATTTTCAAACATGACATACTTCACACTTGTTATTTACATGACATGGTACTATCAGATTCTGTGTTTTTGTTAACACGGCCAACCGGAGGGCTTTATTCTATTTGTAATTTGAAGGAACATGGGATTTGTGTTTGCTGCCATTTCTAAAAACGTTGTATTTGAATAAGAGAGTATATCTTTGGAAGCAACTTGACCATAAAACACCATTTCAGATATTATTTACTTAACACATACAATACCTTTACTTAACACATACAATTTGGCATTTTTGTTTAATATAATTATCCTATTTATGTTGAGGGACTATATGACTGAGGGATCATGGCGCAGTTTTTAATTTCTCATTGACCTTCATTCATTCTGTACAGCCTTAATATTAGCCATAAGCAATGTACTTCTAACCTTAACTTTAACCAATAAGCCAAAATGACCACCTAAAATGTAAAAAAAAAAAAAAAAAAAAAAAACAGTATTGCTGTGCTAGGAAATGCTAATTAGCGGCCTATTATACATATGCATCTGCTTCTATGTTAGGCTAAGTTATCTATTAGAAGCTAGTGGACTCGCATAGTAACATTAGCTTTGGCTGCTACATTAGCCTGCTGTCTAGTTAGCAGGCTAGCCAACAGTTTGTTCTGCCTCTCCTACAAGATAAGAGTTAGTGTTTTGTGGTATGAACTAAAGCTAAAGGCAAGACAATTTACTGTGTCACAGTGACCTACATTTGATAACAAATTTCTGTTATCAGAGTGCTCACTTTGAATTTTCACCGAACTGACCGACATCCACACCACAACATAGAAGTTAGCCGTTATTTACAGAAAGCTAATTCACCTTCATTCGTTCGTACTTTAGTGTCGACGTGAGGAAGCGTAGAGGCTACTTTGGTAGTGACTAATGGGTAAATAAATAAACAAATGAAGGCAGTAATGTTACAGTATATTACCTTCAAATTAGGCGGCGTCATTCATTCCTAGCATCTGATTCTTCTCCAGTTAGCATAGGTTTTATTTAGCTCGTGCTCAACTGAAACGCGAACGCCTTCAAGCCCCTGGCCGAGGCTGTTACCATGGCAACATATTCACACAGCTCGAAAGCTAAAAATTTATCTATGTATTTTTTTTTTTTTTTTTTAATTTGTTTAGTTGTTTGTTTGTTTGTTTGTTTGTTTGTTTGTTTGTTTAGCACATGGACAACACTTAGCTTTTGGAAAATCTGTCTCATGCTGCCCTGAAGATATTTCCTCTGAGTTTCTCACCTTCTGCCATCGATGTCAATAGAGTCCATATTCAATAGAGTCCACGTCTTCATTTTCCTCTTTTAATCTGTAATTATGTTAATGTGGCTGGTGTCAAACGATGTAAACTCGGATTCGGAGGCCGCCCCTCCCGGTCAAGGTGTGAGAGTCTGTCTTCTCTCGGCGGCCGGTCGTTGCCAGGCAACCAAATCAAAGTCACACACCGACCCCGGCTTCACAACAGTCACACAGCACAGGTGAGACAAGTGATGAGAGCAAATGACTTAAGACATGAGGATGAATACAAGTGTAACCCAGACGTCCATCTAAGCACGCGCACACACGCACGCACGCACACACACACACACACACACACACACACACAGTGGCTTTGTGAAATGCTGAATCATAAGCAGTCAATACGTGTCACACAGTAGATGAACACTGTGCAGCTTTTTGCCATTTTTCTACACCATTGATTTGTTCTGGTGACCACCCCCGGCTGGGCGTACGACACACACACACACACACACACACTCTCTCACACAGCCGGAATAGAACACCAAGCATGCCTTTAGCCATGCTGTTCCTCTCAAAAACAACACAACATGTACTTGAGAAATATGGAGCTCAGACACTGCAGGGCCATCAACAACCAAACGATGGTGTGTGTGTGTGTGTGTGTGTGTATGTATGTGTGTGTGTGTGTGTGTTAGCGTGCATGTGTGCTTTGGGGAAGGGTTCAGTGGAGAAATGCCTTCTGCAACCACAAGGTTGTATAACCAGATCTACGTATGGTAAGAGTTTATATAACTCCTCTTTACCCTTAAACACTGCTACCACTGGCCTCCAATGGTAGAAACTCTGAGTGTGTGTGTGTGTGTGTGTGTGTGTGTGTGTGTGTGTGTGTGTGTGTGTGTGGCACAAGGGGTGGCATGGCCCTCCAGTGTGCCAATGTGATGAAGAATGAAAGAGCAAAGAGGGGAAAAAGAGAGAAAGTAAAACTAAAGCCTCTGGGCAGAGAGAGAGAATAGAGAGAGAGAGAGAGAGAGAGAGAGAGAGAGAGAGAGAGATTAAGAAAGACAAAAGGACAGTGAGAGACAGTAAACCACTCGCACAAAGAGAGAAACTGAACATCTCGTCCTGATGGCATCAAATCAGCACATATTACATGTTCCTGCGTCCTCAAAACCTCATAATTGCAATTTTTGCCAATTTTCGCATTTTCACCTTAACCGAATCACCGCATGAGAGTTTTGCACGGCTGAGACAATCACAGAAGCTTCGATGTGACGTGAAATCCTTTCCAGCTCTGGTGAATAAACTCAATAAGGCATCCTGGTCAAGCTGAGACCAGCCTCTCTGTGTTGGCGCCTACGGAGTAAAAAAAAAAAAAAGTTTGGAGATACAAGGTTTTCATCCGAAAGTGACAAAGAAGTGGCCAGAAATCATTAAGGGTTTTTTGTTTGTTTGGTTGATTTTTTTTTTTTTTTTTGGTGAGATATCAGTGGTTGCACTTTAGGATAAAAACTGTCTGTCAAACGGATTAGTGCGGATGAAAAAACAGCCTGACCTCCAGCGTGAAACATGAGACGAGATGGTAATCTGTAACGTCATCAAGTAACATTTCCCGGAGCCGCTCCATTAATAATGAACGGCGAGTCGCAACCGAGACTCGCGCCTGAAAACCTGCCGCCTCAAACTGTAAACATCACAAAGTCTCATCAAGCTCGGTCCAATTATTAGAGCAATCCCCCCTCATGATTAAAACAACGAATACACCTTTAAAATATTTCTCATATTTCCTATAGATATTGCCGGCGGTGGAAAGAGTACTACAAACTGATGCGCAAGTATTGTTAGATGTACCATCTGTATATTTCATACACTGCAAAAACGCAAAATCTTACCAAGATTATTTGTCTTATTTCAAGTCAAAAATGTCTTATTTCTAGTCAAAATATCTCATTACGCTTAAAATAAGACATGATCACCTCAGAAGTAACTTGTTTTTAGACAATTTTCACTTTCAAGTGAAAATTCACTTGAAACAAGTGAAAATTTGCTTGTTTCATTGGCAAAATTTGCCAGTGGAAAAAGTGAAAATTCACTTGAAATAAGTGAAAATTAGCTAGAAACAAAAAACAAATTTTGCCAATGAAACAAGCAAATTTTCACTTGTTTCAAGCAAATTTTCACTTGAAACAAGAGACAACTGTCTAAAAACAAGTTACTTCTGAGGTGATCATGTGTTATTTTAAGTGTAATGAGATATTTTGACTAGAAATAAGACATTTTTGACTTGAAATAAGACAAATAATCTTGGTAAGATTTTGAGTTTTTGCAGTGTATTGTTAGATGTATTTATTTTTTGTATTTTTTATTGTATTTTTTACTGTATATAGTCTGTATATAGTGTTTATTGTGTATATATTTTTGCATTTATTCTATTTAAATTTTATTTTATGTTTCCATTGCTGCTGTAACACAAGAATTTCCCAGTTTGGGATTAAGAAAGTGCACCTATCTATCTATCTATCTATCTATAAGTAGAAGTACTGTCACTCTGCTGGTATTTGACTGCAGTAGAAGTCGAAGTAGTTTCACTTGTTTAGTGTAAATCTGTTGAAGCAGTGAAAGGCAGCAGGATCAAGAAAATGACACTTGATTCAAGAAAATTCAAAACAACTTGAATTTTCTCATCCTACCGCCAGATTTTTTTTTTTTTTTTGTATTTTTTTCAAAACTGCTTTAAGGAAAAAAAAAAAAAAGATTTTAACTCTGAATATGAGACTGAACGACTCCTTATGATGGAGATTTTTTTTTTTATTTTTTTTTTATCAGATATCCAACACCAGCATTCATAAATGATAAATCTGGAGAGCTGAGAGGCCGAGCTGAGAGAGAAATCAATACATGTTTCATGCTCACACACACACACGCACGCACACACACACACACACACACACACACAAACACACACACACAGGAAATGTGAGGTCCTTGGCACTTGACCTACATACCAAGTCTAGTGTTGTTACATACCCACATTCAGAGTGGCACACACACACACACACAGAGTTTTGGTGTTACATACCAGACCACTGACACTCTGCTCTGTGACCACTCCTGTTACACAACCTGAACTGAAGCGCCACTGTTTGTGCATTCAGGCGTGTGTGTGTGTGTGTGTGTGTGTGTGTTTGTGTTTCTTGCCACTTTCTAAAGTAAGCCACTTTCTTAACGTCGCTCAGTGACAGTCATTTAATGGTTTTAGCCGCTTTTCGAGTAAAAATCCTAAACATTTGTCGACTGCAGCTTCACTAAGATGTCAAACATGCTCACACCGTCTGCCTTTTCTCCGTTCATATCATTATAAAATTAATAACCTACTTTATTTTTCTTGGTTTTGCCGGTCAAACTAAGGAAGCAGTTTGGAGACATATTTCTTTTGTCCTCTGCTAACTTCCAGTGTGCATTTCTCATCGCTTTGGCAATTCACAGACCAAATGATTAAATCAATAAATTAAAAAAAAAAAAAAGACCAGTAAATTATGTAACTATGAAAATAATCATTAGTTGGACAGCTACACTTCTTCCCCTGCTCCTCCCCTTTTCCCTTTGAGTCACTGGCTGACTCTCTCTCTCTCTCTTTCTCTGTTTCTCTCTCTCGCTCGCCCCTGACCACTGCCTACATAAGCAGATTATAGATTACGCTCGATGTGTGTATTTACTACACGCCTCGGAGAATCCTCGTCACACACATACGCAAAACAAAAACACAGGACAAGCTGTCTTTATCCATCTGGGACGGTGTGGTTGTGTGTGTGTGTGTGTGTGTGTGTGTGTGTGTGTGTGTGTATGAGAGGGGGGAGATTCCAGGAAGTGGACAGGAAATGGAGGGACACAGAATTCACTGTAATGGAGCTCCAAATTGATTTATCTAATCATTTTCAGCCCCAAAAACCAGATGCTGGCCGACCGCCGTGGCTGGATGAGTCATTTCAGAGACGGCGGAGGGTGAATAAATTTTTATTCGCTGCGTATACAGAAGCGCAAAACAGAAATCTGCTCCGTCCTAACGCACAGATCCATGACGGCACGGCTGGCGAGATTTATAGGAGGACGCTGAAATGTGGATGAGTCATGTTTTTGCGCCAAAAAATGACGTCATCCTGATCAATAACGCTATTAACCCATCACTTGTGCATTATTGTCTCTGTGTGTGTGTGTGTGTGTGTGTGTGCGCTATGGGAAATGAAAGGCCTCATTGAAATTGCTTCTTGCAAACTCCTCGCTCCTCGCCATCCCTTTCTGCGCTTCTCATTTTCTCACCTCTCACCTTTCTGTCTCAGCCGTTTCCCCGCGCTCTCATCTCCCGTCTCCTCCTCGCCGCTTTCTCATCTAACCTCTCCCCTGCTTCCTCTCCTCCTCCTCCACCTCCTCCCCCCTTGATCTGCCTCCTTATCTTTCGCCTCTCCGTCTGATACACTTCCTCTCCTCGTCTTCGTTCCTCCTCCTCCTTGTCATCTTCCCCGTCCGACTTTTCTGTGCTCATCACTCCCACATTTTCATCTTGCCAGTTTCCTCTTCCCTCTCTGTCCGCCTCTTTGCAGATGTACCCTTCATTTGTAGCTTCCTGCGCTCTCTCTCTCTCTCACCTTTCTTCCCCGTCCCTCTTCTTTCTCACTTCCCACTCGTCCTCATTCTTCTCCTCATTTCTCCCTGACACCTCCTTCTTCGTCTTCTTCCTCTTCCTCCTGCTCCTCTTCTCACCTGTGGCTAATAACCTTGCTTTCTCCTTCCTCTCGTCTCCCACCTCGCCTCTCTTTCCCCTCTTTCTGTCATCCAGGTAGACGTCTGAGCGTGCTCATTAGGCCACAGAGTCACTCGTGTTACATAATCGCCTTCCACTGAAGTACGATTATAAAACACAGCTCAATGCCTCATGGGCGCTCAAGGCATTAGCTGCATTTACACGGAGCCCTTTCATTCCTCTAATAGGAACAGCAGACCACAGAAAAGTCCCACAAAGAAGAGAAGAGGCAGCAACTACCCAGAACCCACTGCAACAAGTTAACTGCAAAACTACCAACCGTGTCTAAAACACAGTGAGGCCGCTTATTTAGAAATTTTTAGGTTAAGCGACTGTCTCATTCAGGTAAAACACACAGAAAGCCTCCTTTTCCCCCTTACTTTAGACCCGTTTTAGTGAGGAGGGCAGGGGGTTTTGAGGGGGAAATAAAAGCTCAACAGTAGAAGCCAAATAGAAATGGTGAGCATGATCTGAAAGCTGGGCATCTAAAGATTGATTTGAGATGCAGCTCAGCACTCTGTGTCCAGATATTCCCGTCATAAATCTGTATTTTTCATTAGGCGCTTATCTATTTTTTATTTATACCGAGTGTATAATTAGAACATGATGATGGGTGCATGTGGTAGCCATTCCCATGCTCAGTTATGTGTCAGAGCTTGTTGCAGCAAGGGGTTGAAACCATTTGTTGCACAGATTCGGTACAAAATTTAAACAGTTTTTACCGCTCGAGAATAAATAAAAAATGTTCATAATCCCTCCAGAATACCATATTAGGTCACCAAGACCTTGAGGAACACCACAGAAAAAAAATCACGTTTTGATTTGGTGTTGAATTTGGTGTCAAATGTCACTTTTGACATTTGGAGATTTCTGTAAGAATTGTATTTTTCTGGAAAGTTGTTTCAAATGTGCTTTTACCATCTGGACAGGCACCCTGCAGCGGCGATATGCAGATAACACACTGCATGACGTTTTGCATGAGAAATATACTCCATGCAACCACATCAGTCAAAAATAGTTCTAGACTGAAATTAAACACTTTATAATACTAAATTATTAGCATATTACACATTCGACAGTCAATAATGAGTCATTTCAAAGTTAATTTTGGTCACTTTCGTTGGCGGGATTATCTATTCCCTTTCTTTACATGTTCACCCATTGGAGGCAAGTCAAGTTCGGGACATTTACCAGTTTTCCAGAGAATCTGAATCATGTTCCAACAAAATTTGTCAACATTACAATAGGCTATTTGATGATTAAACGGCATTTTGCACGTCAGAAACTAGAAGCATGTAAACACACAACTTATGCATTTTCTTCTTTCAAAATCTGACATGTAAATTTTTGCGTGGGATGTATTGATATGATGATTGAATAATAATGATCTGCTGAGGTGTGTGTGTGGGAGGGGTATAGATCTTATATAGGTCAGACTGATCACTTCCCTTGTGTGCATATGAACCTGATGAAGCGATGAAAAATGCATTTTTTCCATACCTGCCACCATGTAAATAAATGCATTATTTCATAAGTAAGCCTATCCATCAGTACCTTTATATTTGGACACTGTGCAGCTCCTTCCTGTGTGTTTATGGGGAGATGGAGTCTCATAAGCGTATTAATTTCCCCTCCACCTTCCACTCTGAATGTGCACGGATGTCCTATTAAACCTGAGTGAGAATCTTCAGTGGGAATAATTGCATTAAGAGAGAAATATATGGCTCATGTAACCGCAGTAAATGTAGCTGTACGTCTGAGCTTCGCAAATTACAGCCGACTGACACGCGAGTTTGTGCTGAAGCGATCGCAGCTGTCCGAATGAATGACACGACAGAAGATTTACTCTGCAAGCTCCTTTAACACCCTGAAGAACACACTCATATCTACAATTAGAGGAGCATTCGTACAGCAGAAAGCGCTGCACAATATTGGCAAATAAATCCAATATTTCTTTCTCCAAGCAAGCACAGCAACACTGCTATGATTCTGCAAAACATCTGACCAGAGCTCTTTTTTCTGCAAAAGACAAGAAGCAAAAGTGAGATACCACGAGTGTTTACATTGTGCTGAAGGGTTTTCTCATCTCCAACACACAGAAGCATGGCAATATTACTGAGCAAATAGTATTTCCCATGAGAGACGTGTTTGGCTTTTCTTCTATTTGGCCGCACCTCACCACACCCAAAAGGCAAACCTCTACCAAGATTGTCATCACTCTCATCAACTAAATTTCAAGTTAAACTGATTTTTTGGACCCTGGAAGAGCAAACAAACAAGTCTCTGATAGTCTCATAGTTATGGCGAAAAAGCGTTTAATATCAGGAAGCCTAAATCACCTTCAAAATCTGATCAATCCCTGGCCCGAGGCCGATCAGTCTGCCAAACTTAATGGAAATCCATTTAGCAGATTCTGCGACGTCCTGCTGTCTGACAAACAATCTAACACGGCGGAAAAAAACACTAAAATTTCCCCCGCGGGGGATCGACAATCTAATCGAAAAACACAAACAGCACAGACAGTCGGGAAAAAAAAAAAAAAACGGGCAAACCTGATTTTATCTGCTGGTAACGAGCCGTATCCATTTCAACAAGGCGTATTAGTTTATTAGCTTATTAGGATCCTCATTAGCTGTTACCCAGGTAACGCCTATTCCTCCTGGAGTCCGCAGAGAGCAAAACAGACGGAACGATTATTAGAAGACACAAGTTCAACAACAACCCACAAGCTTCACCTAAACAGTAAGAAAATGTTAACAAAAGGTGCAGAAATTAAAAACATGAGCGGTGAATAACCAAGCAGATTATTCTTTTGCACAGTGAATGGGATCGATCGGATCAAATTAGCAGCACAAAGTCTAAAAGGGATCGCTGTTCTTAATTTCCTTAACTAACCTTGAAGATGGTCTCGGTTAAAGATAATGGCTCCATTCAGACATCGTTTTATGGCGTTTTCTTTAAACGGCTGCTAAGATGAAATGTTATTTTACTTTAACATGTTCTTGCTGTGATCACTGGTGGCAGAAAACATCACGAACTGGAACCATCCGAGGTCCTTCCTGTGCAGACGGAGGACAACCAGCACTTTCAGCACGTGGCTATTAAAAGTTACAAGAGCAGAGCGATCCGATCAGAGTAGGACCTCGGTTTTTAACTCCTGTTTGATCGACCCTTGACCTTCACCTGTTACCCTCCACGAGTCGCACATGCCTGCAGCTTCAGGACGGCATCTCTGAGACCGCAAGTGATGTGGACCATGTCCTTTTTCCAGTTTTGATGCATGAACCTAACTTTTCCCTACCCTTAACTAAGTGGTTGTTGATGCTAAAGACCCACATCCTTGGACTGCGGTCCTGAAACTGCAGCCTCTGGTCCTGCAGACACGTGTCAGTAACAGTAACAGTGCAGCACACCGATTTTGTCTTCTTGCTAGAAATCCATCATTTCAACCCAGGATTATTTTACCAAGTTTATCGTTCTATCAGGGCCAGCGAAACACTTCAGTCTGATATGCGGCTTTAGCCATCGACGGCGTGTCACGGACATCAACTCGACAAAATGTTTTTATCGAGTGAGCTCTACAGCAATGTTGTCGAGGAAGACATGAGCTCGCGTACAGCTGCAGCTTGGGCATTGTGTCTCCCTAGTGTCGCTATCAATTAAGCAAAAATGCCCCAAAAAATAATCTTAAAGAAAAGAAAACATATCATTGCTGCCATAGATCTTTAAGTTGCAAGAAAAAAAAGCAGGATATTTTCACTTTTGGTTGGTCCTCAGGGTCCAGACCGTGGAGTTAAAGCCCACCCAGCCCTGCTGCAGTGTATTAGGCTGCTGTAGAAACCTTGGTGCATGAAGACAATACTCAAGAATTATACTTCCCCATTTTAAACTGGGTTTGCCAGCCCTTTAATGCATCAGACGCTGGTGCTGTAAAGCTAAAGCGTCCCATAAATGCATGTCTGGTGGTCAACAGTGGATACAAGTGTGCTGCTTTTCTAAAGGCAGACGTGATTTTATTTGTGCGTGACGGTCACCGGGAGAGCAGATCAAGTGACAGCGTGATAAAAAGTGGGTCGGGCCAGGCCGAGTCGTGCCGGGCCGGGTCAGGTCGGGTCGGGTCGGGACGGGGCGGGGCGGGGCGGTGTGAAGAGGCTGGAGGTGTGAACGGGGTCAGTAGGTTGAGCTGATTTCCTCTCTGTCGCTGCACGTCTTCGTCTCTGTCTCGCACCACCTTAAGAGGCTGCTGCACACAATAAGATGGGCTGCTTTTGTGGTGAGTCCCATTATCCCCCCCCTCCTCACCCACCCACTCCCCCCCTCCACTGGCACACACTCAAACACACACACACACACACACAGCTTCTCCCACAGACAGAAAGTTGCTCTCTAACAGACAGACAGGCCACCGGCGCTGAAGCTGGTCGGACGAGAGGGGACGCTTATGTAACCGCCGCCTCTGGCTGTTACACAACCCGCATGTTCGCAAGAACCTCACGTCCTGTACGCACACACACGCGCACACAAACACACACACACACACACACACACACACGCACCAAACAAGCATGAACAGACCAAGACGCAAACACACGCACGCACAAACTGCGCACACTCGGAGACGGAGAGCACAGAGAAAACACACCTCGAAATTAGACAGACCTTGGAGTGACATCAGCAACATTCACACACGCTTCACACACACACACACACACACACACCTGTTGCTTATGTGTGTCTGTGTGGTTACAAGTTGTTTTTATGTGTGTGTCTCTTTGTGTGCTTCTTCAGGTGCACAGTATCTGCGTGTGTGTGTGTGTCTGTGCCTTTGTGAGTGTAGTTCCTGCTGTGCGTGTGTGTGTGTGTGTGTGTGTGTGTGTGTGCAGATCAGTTTGTACTGTTCTGTTAGTGTCACGACTGTTCTTCCAATTGCTCAGACAGGAAGTGACTGACATGATTTCAGATCAGACAGACAGATCAGACAGACAGATAGAAGACGAAGTAGAAGAAGAAGAAGACTGATAAGAAGTCAGACTGAGTCTCACAGCTCACAGCCAGAGAGACGTGTTGATCAATGGGCTGATCGATACATCAATAAACCATGGCTGATCTCAGGTTAGGATTAAAAAATATAGATCCATTTTTATAGTAGGACCTCCAAACTCCTCAGGCATGAAGGTATTTGGGATAGCTGATATTTCGGATGATTTGAGCATGCATAAAAACGCGCCAAACCTTTTGGGAAATAAAAGAAAACTCTATTTTACGACAAACCGCAAATCACTGACATGTTTCCGAACACCTGTGGTGCAAATAACCTTTGACAAATATGTAGGTCAGCCAGTAAATGAGTCCACAAACATTTAAGGACAACAGCAGCAGCAAAGATATCACTTACTGTGGCTACAACACACACACACACACACGCACACACACACACATTAAGACAAGAGAAACTCAAAGCCAGGTCCCGCCCATGCTGTTTGATTGACAGGTGGCCTCTGGGAGGTGCAGGTGCTTCGCAACTAAGATGGAGACGAAATTAAAAGAAATCTGCTCATGATCAAAAATCATCCCACAGCGGCCGCTTTACCTGAGTTTTGTTTTATTTGACTTTTATTTTCATTTCTACTCTCTTGTTCCTTGATAGATAGATAGATAGATAGATATACTTTATTGATCCCAACCAGGGAAATTCTTGTACGTTTTTATCTGTTCTCCGGCTCTCTTCCTTAACCCCCTGAACCCCAAACCCTCCGGCGGGATAGAAAGACATGTATTTTTTTTAAAAATCGCCAAAATTCAATCGTTTATCATAGCTGGAAGCTTTAAAAACCTATTTTTTCATCGGAATATGAATTTTTCGATGGTTCCTGAATGCAACATGTCCGACTTCCTTTAAGCGGTAGAAAAAAGGACGAAACTAAGCCTAAAAAAGTGATTTTTCATTCGAATCATTTTATTATACATGCTTCATTCAACAGTTCGCCAAAAAAATAGTCGTTTACTCAATCCAGATCATTCAAAAAACAGAAAATTCTGCGGTCTTCAGCGGATCTGAGACATCTTGATTGATACAGGTGAGCCCAACAGTCGCGTGACAAAAATTCACTGAATTTCAGTGTGTAGGCAGCAGTAGCAACATGGAAGGGTGCAAGGCAGTAAAAACACCTAAGTTTATACAGGTTGGAAAAATGTTAATATTTCAGGAAATAAATCATGTGAAGCCCTACTTTTTTTTTTTCCTGGATCAGTGACACTTGTGGGCACCTGAAAAAATGTTCTGTACATTTATTCCAATGTTTCTCGATTTTTGTAAAATAAATTATCAAAAAAAAAATCAGTTTGCCATTTTTATTTTTTTATTATTTATGGCACTATAACACTTTAATACTGTGTGAAAGACATTATTGAATGGCTTCAGGTGATATAGATTTGTTTCCATAGAGGTGCAGCACTTGTAATTGCAGTCAAAAACAAGCTCACAGTGAGCCAAAATGTGAGGGGAGCAGAAAACACCCAAAAACTGCTTGGGGCTCAGAGGGTTAAGAGGCCGTGATTACTTGATGATGTCTCTGTGTCTGACTGTGAAACTGAATTTGTTTTTCTTTTTTTTTTCCTGCTTTCTCTTTATGAACAGCACAGTAGCTGCTGCACGTTCGTTTTCATTCTGACTGAAGATTTTCGGTCAGCTGTCGAGACGGGACGCCATCCAAAAACGCTCCCGTGTTTACATTCGCCGACGCCTTTAATCCCAACAGCTGTGTGACGTGCGCACGAGCGATTAACACACCGCACACACTCTTCTTCTTCTTCCTCGTCTTCTTCTTCTTCTACGGCCACCTTGGAGCACCGGCCCGTTCGGCGAAATCCCTCTGGCACGTGTCTGATCGGCTCCCTGAAGATGGATGCTGTTCGTCTGCTGTTGCTTTTAAATGGAGCGACAGCTTGATAGGAACACATGCTCAACTCCTACTGGAAGCGGCAAAGGGGGAGACGGCGAGCGCACGGCGGCCGGCGTGGCCTTCCTGCCCCCGCCTCCTCAGAGGACCAGGAATCGGCGGATGAGAAAGCTGAGACTTGCATCGAGACGGAGGGCACGTGCACAAAGTCATCACGTTTACTGTTTTCCTTTTAATCGGTTTATGAAAAGGTTTGAACCGCCCATCTGCAACCGACTGAAATTTCAATCGGTTTGGGCACGTTGACTCAGATTATGCTGCTGATTAGCTACTGAGCGGCACGTGCATCAAAAGCAGTGCCTAAATGGAGTCTGACTGTTTGACTGAAACTAAATTCAATTCAATTCAATTCAATTCAATTACGCTTTTTCATCTCTCTGTTCATTGTATCTGCAAAGGCTAACTGGGGATAACAAAGGAAAGTTCAGACGGAGACACGAAACTTGGGTGGAAAAGGCAAAAATCAATGAGAAAACACACACACACACACACACACACATGCATACACACACACACACACACACAAATCAGGAAAAGAAAGAAGGGAAAGGTTTGGTGTCCTACTCAAGACAACAAAGACCGGGTTGCATAACTAGCCTTGAGGAGGACGAAAATCTGAAAACTAATGGAATTCTCAATAATGCTTTGCATGATAACACACAAACACACACACACACACACACACATGCGCGCACACACACAGACACACAGCCACACGCACACCTCTCTTACATAACACGCTTCCCTAGAAGAGTTATTAAAGCTGCTTTATTAGAGCAATGCAGGTGAGTTACGAAACGCTCCCTCTGGGTGCGCATCTACGTGTGTGTGTGTGTGTGTGTGTGTGTGCGTGTGCTTGTGAGAGACAAAAGGAAAAAAGTGAGTGTGTTTGAGACAAAGAGAGACGGGACAACGAGAGAGAAAAACACAGCAAAGAATGAAGAGAGACAAGAGCGAACGAGAGAGGGACGAGGTCGAGAGACATTGTGAGAGAGGCAGAGGGAGAGAGAGAGAGAGAGAGAGAGAGGGAGGGTGAAGTGAGGTACAGCACAGTCTGTTTCTAGGCCAGTGTGTCACCGCCGCTGAAACGCTTACAGATGAGTGGAGGCAGAGAAAAGGAGGAGGAGGATGAAAAGAAGGGGGAGGAGAGAGGGAGGGCGGCTGATGATGAGGAAGAATAAGAGGAGGAGGAAGAAGAGGAGGTGAAGGGAGAAGGCCAGGAGGGGCAGAAGGAGAGGAAAAAGGACAGAGGCACGCGGGGCAGAAGTTTCCATTATCCGTCCGCTCGCCTCGCCGAGGCCGCTTACATAAACGCTCCTCTGGCAGCGGCCGCGGCTCTGCCTGCACTTTTAGCCTCTGAACCACCTCTGACAAGTCACACCTACACAAACACCAAAACACTAGAAACTCCACACCTACACAGCAAAACCACACTGAGCTATACCAACACCATACATCGAGCGTCTTCACATCACACACTGAACCGCTCGCAAGACTCAGACTGGCTTCATTTGTCGAGCGCACAATCAAAACAAACCACTTCATCTCCAATTCAGAGTCCAAATCTTGTTTTTCCTCCAACGAGGTAAAACTCAATCTGCCAGGAGACAGACCGGAGGTGTTGATGACCGTTTTCGGATAGGTGACATCTTGCAAATGAGCTGCTCAAACGCCGAACAAAAGTCGCTTACACACGGCATTCATCCCATAAATAAAAGCAACTGCAAAAACAAAACAAAAAATATTCATAGTGGCACATTAATGAAGAGCTTTGCTTCATTTTAAGAGACCCCTGATTGACCAAAACTGGCTATTACTCATAGGAGAATAAGGCGCTTTCTGCAGTGGACAGGGATTTGTCTCGGTCCACGGGTGCAGAATCACGTTCACAGTTTGCTGCCTGTTACGTTTGAACCTGCATTAAATACAACAGGTAGTTTAAAACAAGCAGTCAGTCAGAGGGAGGACAGATGTATGACCATCACTGCAAAAAAATCACCGTCTTTATCAGTCAATTGGTCTCATCTGCAGCCTTAAATCTTGTTTTTCCTCCGACAAAGTACAAAAACATGCCGGCGGGATGAGATAATCCCATTTGTTTCCGATGCAGTTTCACTTGTTTTGGAACATTTTTCAGCGTAAATCTGCTGAAACGAGGCGGAAGAAGGCGGATCAGCCCACTAGGATCAAGGAAATGACACTTGAGTCAAGAAAATTGTGGAAAAAAAGTTGATCAGCGGTTGATTATTCCACCCGACGGGGGAGATTTTTTTTTACCTTGTTTGAAGAAAAATACGATTTCAAGACTGAATGAATTTTTTGCAGTGTAGGCAGGTTTGTCATAGCAAAAAAAAATAATAATTCTGAGGCTTACAGGTGCTGGATGTAATGGCACATATCTGGTTGCAATGTGTAATAATGTGATTGGAACTGGTTACAAGACTGCTGTAATATTACACTATATAGCATTAAAGAGAGAGAGAGAGAGAGAGAGAGTTTTTTCCCTCTGCAATCACACTGGAGTGCAGCACAGCGAAGGAACAAAAGAAGAACGGAGGGGATGAAAAGTACAGTAAAGGAGGATGAAACAGCTGTAAAACTGACAGGAAGAGAGGAGCGAGAGGGGAGGGATGGAGGAAGGGAAGGGGAGCAGACAAAGTGAAAGGGCTTTGTGCGGCGGCGAGATGGAAAAAAAAAAAAAAAAACAGAAAAGTTAAAAGGAGGAAATTTACACTAAAGGGAACAAAGGAAACGGCTGGAAGATTTGACACGGGGGAGCGAGATGAAAAGGACAATACGTCACGCGACAAAGAGGAACCCGGCGACGCGCGGGGAGGTGGGAATGAAAGCCATGTGGCCGGCGAAGCCTACATCCTGCTTCGACGGCATTATGAAAGCAGCCTCGCCGCACGTGCTGCCGGCGCCGGCTCGAAACCACCGAGCCCGAAACCACCGAGCCCGCCTTCCAAAGCGGGACGGGTTCGTAACCCAGACCCACACTCAACTGAGCGAACGCCACGGGGCTCCTCCTCCCCTCCTGTTAAAATGTCACAGTTATTCTGCGTGCAAAGCTCTCGACAGTAAGCAATTAGTCACTGATGCACTGATTGTACACACTGGAAGACACACACACACACACACACACACCGAGGCGCGCACACTCTGAAAACTACAGGGTAGATGTGAGAGAGAACACGGTGTTCTTTTTACGCTTTATCGCGATTGGGCAGGAAATCCCATATTTGGAGAGATGACAAGGCGTGTAGTGTCACTTTCACACCGAGCCAAATACCCACAGCAGTCGCAGGCAGTAGGAGCATGTAGAGATTCATTATCTTGACAACGGATGCATCTCGAGTGCCTCTTTTTTTTTTTCTCCCAAATTCACAGTGAAACAGCAGCAGAGCGGAGCAGCGAGCACACAACTAAAATCATGTCACGTTCAAGGATAATCGGTGAAATACTCTTAGTTAATTACTGTTATTGTGGACATGCTGTATGATCGCCTTCAGGCTGTCGACTCGGGACGGGGTACATCTTGAGATTCAGCTCTTTACATTTCACTAAAGTCCCTTACACTGCCATTTAGCTCAAAGGTAACCAAGTATTTACAAGAGCAAATAATATGAAAAGTTTTACTTGAAGCTAAACGGACGCCGTATAGATGCTCAAGACGATGGAAGACCGAGGAGCGACGCCGATGAAGGCCAAGAGCCCAAGCGTTTGTCTTCTCCCGTCCTTGAATGTTTCATGAAAGAACACAAAGAGTTTATCCACCTTTTGAGGCTTTTGAGCGACATGAACAGTGTTAATTCATGATGCCCATCGTCGCAAGCAGAGTCAAACTTATGTTATATTAGATACAGAAGAGAAAGAAAGACATTTTGGGTCAAATTGGTGGCGCTTGTAGACTGGATGTCTTTATTTACCCCTTTCCATTTAGCACATCATCACTGATTTGAGTTAAAAATGAGTTTCTTAGTGCCATACTTTGTGGATTTATAAGCAAATGTCAATGAGACCCGGCTAAATAAAGGATAAATAAGGTAAATATATGCACACAAGATTATTTCAGGCATCGTGTCCTCATGTAATCGCACTGTCATCGTTCCTCTGTAAACTGAGACAGCGCTTGTTCCCTCCTCCTCCTCCTCCTCCTCCTCTTCCTCCTCCTCCTCCCTCCCCACACGTTTCCCCCGCTAACCCACTGGTCTGATGAACCATATGTTTTCCCCGCGTCCACATGCTCCGCGGTACAGACCCACACTCCAGGCATGGTCCGATCCCACCCCGATCCACCAATCACGCGCCGGCATTGGTTTAGGTAACCGTAGAAACAGCGAATGGGAGCGGGAGGCTGGGAGGAAAACACGAGAGAGGCTGCCGGGCCGAGGGAGAGCACGAGTGGGAGAGACCGGCCGAGAGATGGAAGCCGGGTGGACAAAAAAAAGAAAAAAAAAAAAGCACACCATGAAAAAAAAGCAAACACAGCAGGGGATGAAACAGCGTGAATAACAAAAAAAAGGACAAAATGATGAGGAGAAAGGTAGAAAGAGAAAAAGAGAGACAAATGAACAGGATAGACGGGTGCATGCATAAACAGGTACTGGATCCAGCGTTACACAACAATGTTAAGTAACTTAACAAGCGACTACCGCGGTGCATTCTAGACTTTTCTGAGACTTCGACTTGTCTCGTGTGACACCCCGGCTGCATTTTCTTTTAAAAAAAAATTTGGCAGACATCCTGTCCTATTTCAGCCCTCTTTCTTTCCATTTTCTCCCCCCTCCATCTCTCGCTTTCCTCCACGCCGGCTCTTTCTGTGTCAAATTGAGGATGCAGCTGTAGGAAAAGCCACAACCACCGTGACCACCGTGCAGCCAGGGAGCAGCTTTCACTGTTAAAACTGATAAACCAATGAGAATCAGCAGCTTTTTTAAAAAAACAAACAAAAAAAAACAGGATCTTGCAACGGCGAAATTCCCTGCAGCTCACAAAGCATCAGCCCACGTCTGAACCTCAGCGCTCCCCCACTTTCTGTCGACCCACATGAGTTCCTCCCCGTCTTTGTGCACCCCTTTCCAAATCCCTTCTCCTGGGGGTCAAAGGTGACCCCGAGGGTCAGGGTGATGATGTCACCTACCTGCAAAGGACTCTGATTCGTCCAGGAGCAGCATGGTTACCGAGTAGAGAAGAGCTGGTGTCTCCTGCGTCCCTTCTCCCTCTCCTCTACCTCTCCCACGTCTCTACCTCTCTCTCTAGATATATTTTTTTTTTGCTTTTTTGTTTGCTTGTTTCTTTAATTCTCACTCTTTCCTCTGTTGCTTTCAAACTCTATGAGCCGAGCTCCTCTTCAGGGTTAAAAAATAAAGCTAGAAAGAGCCTCAAACAATGGGAAAAATGAGAAAACAAGGAGGCAAAAGTGTGCGCCTCTCCCTGTCTTGCTGCGTTTTGTTGCTTTCTGGGTTTTATTCTACTGCCTCAGTAACTGACTGACTCACTGACTGGCTGGCTGGCTGCTGGCTGGCTGGCCGGTGCGCTCCGCTCTAGTCAATAACAATGTGAATGTGAGGCAGAGGCAGGCAGGAGGGTTGGCAGCTGAAAAACTTACATAACCCCTCACGCTGGAGCCGGGGCCCGCCGAGGGGGGACTGCTACAGCCAACAAGGGCCTCCAGATCCAACCCCCGGCGTAAGAAAACCCTCCTTCCATAATCTCACACACACACACACACACACGCTCACTTACCCAAGCGAAGAAATACATGCAAGTATGCAAACAAACACCCACACACAGGCATCCAGAGTCTGTGTGTGTTTGTTGTTCGGCAGAAAAACCACAAAGAACTTACAAAAAAAAAAAAAAAGTAAAGTAAAGTAAAAAAAAGTGTTGTGGAAATGTATTTAACTTCATGCCTTCATGCACACACACATAGACACAGCTAGGCTACACAGGCACAGAAACACACACACTGTTTATATGTCATTTCTTGCACTGCCTGGAGAACTCTAACAGTGAAATGACTTAACACACACACGCACGCACACACACACACACACACACACACAGTAAACACATACATACAAATACAGACACGGAAGGCTTCCAAATCCATGTAAACATACACACACACCCACACACACACACACGCTCGCTGTCTGTTTATGTCACCCATCCACTTGGAGAATGTTAAAAGTGTTTTGTGATGAAATTTGACTTCACACACACACACACACACACACACACACACACACACGCACACAAACACTGCAAAATAATATTGTTTGAATTTAGTTTCACTTCAAATAAGTGGAAAAAAAAATCTGGCAGTGGGATGAGACAGTCTCGCTCGTTTCCAATGCAGGTTCATTTGTTTGTAGTATATTTAAGTACATTTATAGCATAATTAAGAAGAAATATGATGAAAAAAGGCAGAAAAAGGCCCTTTCAGGTCAGGAAAATGACACTTGACTCCAAAACAAAATCTAGAAACAAGTTGATTAGCAATGGAAATAAGTGTGATTATTTCATCCCTTTTTTTTTTTTTTTTTTTTTCTTGTTTCAAGAAAAAAAACTGAATATGAAACATGATGACTTGTTAAGATGACGATTTTTTTTTGCAGTGTATACCTACAGCGTGCAACTATACACACCCAAGCACACACTTTTTATATGCCATTTGTCGCTCTGATAAAACCACTTGCAGAATGCTAAATGCCCTCTGTGAAGAAATTTGAGCCACACACATACACACACACACACACACACACACACATATAGAGAAATACATTAACACACACACACACACAATCTGTTTGTAGGTCATCTGTTGCTCAATAAAAAAAAAAAAATCACTTGAGGAATGCTGAAAGGGCTTTGTACAGGAATTTGACTTCACACACACACACACACACACACACACACGTGTTTATATATATATATATATATATATATATATTTATATATATACACATGTATATAGACAATGGGACTGAAAAACACTTGGCACCAAGTGAAGAGTGTGTGAACGGGGCAACAGTCCAAAGTGGAGGTCGGGACACCCCAGAGGGTCATGAAATAATGTCTGTGGGTCATGAGATGAGTTTTTTGTTTTGTTTTGTTTTTTTGACTAAACAAAATGACTATCATGTTCATTTTCTGTATTTATGTTTAACTTGGTCATCATTCATCAATCTCAAGGCCTCCTCGGCTCACTCAGGAGGTGAAACGCTCTGAGGTCCAGGACTCAGTGTGCAGCGTGAGACAGGAAGTCGGGACTCGCGAGCAGCCAGAAAGTTTGCAGCGGGGTGAAGGAGAGCGGAGGGCAGAGAGCGGCGGCAGAGATGTGGGTCAGCGACATGTGGGCCTCCAAAACACACAGAGGCCGAGTCCAAACACGGCAGCTCCTCGCGGCTCCTCGCGCCTCGAGAAGTCACATGAAACGAGAGAAAATCCCTACGTGACCTGACACCGGTGAGACCCGGAATTTCACAATGGATTTTATGGTGCGTTTACACGGGAATATGAATAAAACATTAACCAAGAGTCACACATTTAAGGAAAGGCACGTGGTGTGGGAGACTTTTTTTTTTTTAAAAAAACATGTTTATGTAAGCAGGTAAGTCCCACTGAGGTTAAAAATCTGTTTTCTTCCTTTTCCTCAGACATGCAACACAGACACAGGAAACTATTTTAGGAACAGTTAAAACCTGCTTTTCTAACTCCTACACCATTTTTACAACACAATTACCCTTAGTGTCTGCCCTCTGGAAGGGTAACAAAATAAAATAAAATAATAAAATAAAACAAAAGAGGCCTCAGTTCTCAGTTTAAAGAACGCTTAACTTTGACACATATCTTTTCTTAACGTGAAAATGAATAAATGAATAATTAAAAGCGATAACACCTTTAAAAAAGCATCACAAACGCATGTTGTTCTGTTAAAAGCGGATGGTGCGCAGTGAAAACTACACACTTTACAAACTTGTCCAGCAGCGAATTTGTGTAATTTGTACGGCTAATTAATCCAATTGACCACAGTTTGTCGCGGAGCTGTTATGAAAACTGCAGGGAGCTCTTAACCCAGGGTTAAATGGCACTTAGAGGCAGGAATGAAAGACACTTTTATTTGCAAAGTTGAAAAAAAAAAAAAAGAAAAAAAAAATCAAAATTCAATAATTAACCATTACTTCAAAGTTGATCTTCAGGCCTGCTGAGCTTTTTATGCGAGTGTGTAGACAAAAGGAAGAGGAGGAAATGAAAAATACAAACTACAAACTGCGAGAGGCGCCGATTATCAACGTTTATGAAATAAAAATGAAAAAAAAAAAAAAAAATCCCTCACGAATTGAACGAGCGAGACTTTTTTTTTTAGGAACAAGGGCAACTCCTGCATCCATTTCATAACACGCCTTATGAAACCTCTGTGCCTCCACTGTGCCTAAGTGCCCCGGCCAGAGCCTTGGCACTGACTCACATATAGGTCAGCATGATAGAAATCCCCCGTCTGCTCACACACACACACATAAACACACACACACACTCACACACACAGAAACACAAACTGATAAGCAGACACACTACTTGACAGACAAAAAAACAGAAGTGACGGTTTGTAAGGCAGACACACACACACAGAACAGGACAGCCGTATCTCTCTCACACACACACCAAAATTTCAGCGACTCACCCATGTCATGTGATTTCTTTTTTTTTTTGGGTCTCCCTACTCGGGTGAGCTCCCCATGCCTCCTCTCTTGCTCTTTTCAGTCTTTCAAACTTACTCCATCTGCCTCCAAAGCTGGTATATGTGCCTCCTCCACACTGCTGACACACTCCCAAACTGTCCCGCCGGCGTGTGTGTGTGTGTGTGTGAGTGTGTGAGCCCTGTCTTGCAGCTTTACTGGCCTACAAAGAGGGACAGAAGGCCATTGGGACAATTACAAAACAATGAGTCGTTGAAAGCTGCCCCGGCCGGCCGCGTGTAGGAGAACCCCCCTGCTGTCTCCCTCCCTCCCTGTCTACCTCCTCCCCCTCCTTCACCGTCCCCACCTCCTCCTCCTCGGTGACCGGCCAACTGACACCCGAGTGTGTGTGATGTCACCAGGCCACGCCCACTCCGGAGAGGCTGCCTTAGGTAACAGGGGTAATGGGGTTCAACCAGGGGAGATGGAGAGAGGAGAAGAAGAAGAAGAGATGGGAGGAAGAGGGGGAGCGAGGAGGAGGAGGAAATGAGGGGAAATGGAGTAGAGGAGCGGAGGAAGAGGAGGATATGGAGATGGGGTGAGAGAGAGGGCAGGGACGGAGAGTTCGGGGTCATGATTGTGAACCGCACAGCAGAAAAATGCAACTTACCTCAACGCCCATTTTCATCATTTTAATCTGAAATATACAATCTAATTAAAATTCATCAATGGTGTCAATGGGCATGCATAAAAGAAATTTTTTTTAAATTATTTTAACAGGTACTGAGGCATTGATATAATTCACTATTGTATATGGATATCCAAATGAAAAGCACAGTTGGTGTTTTTAAAAGGAAACTCTCTTTAACACCTATATTTTTAATCTGGCTTTTATTTTGAAGTAATGTTACAGCCTTTGTTGTGCTGTTTAATCATTGGTTTTCATTTTCATTTTTTATTTTATAGACTTTATTTTAGTGATTTTATTGAGATATTTGTTTTTAACACTTTACAGGTTTTATTGTTGTATTTTTTTAGTCTAAGTATACTTTTTATTGTTTGTTGTATCTATTGTTTTTATTTTATTTATTTTTGTGGTGTTTTAATCTTGCAATGTGAAGCGCTGCATCTGGGCTGCATGGTGCTGTGTGAATAAAGCTGAGTCAAGTTGAATTATAGTGGAATGGTAATTTTTGTGTTACAATTTTCACAGTTTTCACTGAAAAACCTATTGAAATGATGATGATGATGATAATGATGATGATGAGAGTGGTATTTGCTGGGGTTCGCCAAACAAACCTGATTTCTCACAACCAGGGGGATAAAATTTGCCATTCAGGAAATCACTGCAGAAGTATTTAGTCACATTTCACCTCTATCAAAATATATATATATAATATTTAGGGGAGGATACTGTATTTGGCCATAAATGTCGTATATCATGATTTTATGTTTCCACTCATGCAGTTCAGTCATGTTGAAGAAGGGCTGGGCGATAAAAATGAAAACTCACACCAATCTGTATATTAACTAATCAGATTCATGTTCATCCAACTGAACCAAATGGTAATGTAAAGCGATGTGATGTCAAACAAAAGTCTAAAAACTTTAAATAGCATTCTATAAAAATGTTCACACCGACTTTATAAGTAAATATAGGCTTATTCTTAACAGTTAAGACAACAGACAGCATCCCATAATGCCCCGTCATCACCATGCGACTCTACTCAAAGACAATAGACAATGATGATGATGATGACGCTGCATGATCAGTGTTAATACATTCAACTTTGTGTGGTATACAAAGGTAGAAATGACTTATTCTGAGCTTTTTTTTAAACATAACATAAAAGTAAAAAGACATTCTAGCTGCAGATGAAAATGCAATG
The DNA here is from genome assembly GCF_902150065.1 of Myripristis murdjan. Taxonomy (NCBI): domain Eukaryota; kingdom Metazoa; phylum Chordata; class Actinopteri; order Holocentriformes; family Holocentridae; genus Myripristis; species Myripristis murdjan. The sequence goes on along the minus strand of NC_043986.1, from coordinate 7,238,911 downwards.
TGAATATTCTGTGGTCAAAATTACTAATTGCAATTATTAATCCTAAACCGAGGCACAAAATCCTCTGCCATTTGACTCTCTTACATCAACATTTTGGCTATTTTTCAACAAATAAGTGAAATGATATGTTGCCATTTGCCAGTATCCCACACTTTACAAGAATAAGGAAATTAGAGGATGAAAGAGCGGAAAAGAGGAAATGGAGTACAGAGAGAGAAGAGGATGTCACGGAGAAAAAAAAAAAAACAGGAATGCAGTCAGTTATGTATAAAGGGCTGGAGAAATACAGCCTAAAGCATATTACCAACACAAATTTGAATTAAAACCTGCACTTTGGGCGTCTTATATCAACATTCTGGCTTTTTTTTTTTTTTTTTTGGATCGGCTGTGAAATGCCAGCGATGCTGATTACATGCCATAATGTATGTTGTTAATGATTATTGATTGATTATTTGATTAAACGCGACACGATGTTTGTGCAGGCCTGAGCACGGCTGTGCCTGCAGGAAGGAGGACATTATGAAGTGACAGAAAGAAGGGATGAAAAGAGGGAGAGGAGGATGTGGGAGACGGAGACGGAGAGGAAAGAGAAAGACGAGTGGAGATAAATAAAGGAATAAAGTGGTGAAACATCTTTCTGGTCAGCACACTGTAAACACTGCAAATTCACCGTTAACAGCATAATTAACACGCGCATTAAACACATGACGAGGTAAAAGGATGAGTGGGTTTTATTCTGAAGGTCACAAAAAAAAAGCAGGGGTGAAAGAAAGCAGGACGGAGGGAGAAATAAAATAAAAGAAAAGTTAAATTAAGTGAAATTAAAGGAGAAGTTGGGTGGAGAGAATGAAAAAGAAAGATAGAGGACAGAAGAAAATGAAGACAGAAAGGGAGGGGAAGTTGATGAGAGCAGGGCATATCAAAATAAGAGCACGTACTCATACCACTGTATATTTGTTTGTCATACTTTGTTCAAAATGATTTAAAACGACTTGGTGCTACTTGAGGGCTAATGTGGCTCTTTTATCGCTATTTTTTATCCTATCCATATTCACATCATTGTCCTTGTGAGAGTCTAACAAACTTTATAAATCCACCACTTCCATTTCTAGAGGGACATCCAGGGCCAGCTCTGGGCATAGGCAGTATAGGCAGTTGCCTAGGGCGCCATGTGCTGGAGGGACGCTGCTAGCGGCCGGAGGGGCACCAGCAGCGGTTGTTACCGTCGGGGAAAATTTTGTTGCCGTACGGGGTGGGGTGAGATAGTAGCATGAAAGGGCGCAAAGGAGTCATTTCGCCTAGGGTGCCAACATAGGTAGAGCCGGCACTGATACCAACACCAACATTCTAGGAGCTTTCTATTGTTACATGTTAACAACATTCTAAAACCTTTGTGTTGTCAGAATACCAACACCAACATTTTAGAGCGTTTGTATTTTCACCTGTTGAAAGCCTTTGTATTGTCACATATGAAGAATATTGGTCAAACCTTTATGTTGTCACAATACCAACACCAACATTCTAGAACCTTCGTATTGTCAAATGTTAACATTGTAAAACCGTTGTGTTGTTACAATACCAACACCAACATTCTAGAAATTTTGTTTCGTCACATGTTAATAACATTCTAAAACGATTGTGTTGTCACAATACCAACACCAACATTTTAGAAGGCTTGTATTGTCACCTTTTAAAAACCTTTTATATCGTCACGTTTACAACATTCTAGAACCTTTCAATTGTTGCATGTTAACAACATTATAATATTTTGTGTTGTCGGGGGTAGTAGCATGGAAGGGCGCAAGGGAGTAATTTCGCCTAGGGCGCCAACATAGGCAGAGCTGGGACTGGGGACATCAGACCTAATTTCAAGATATATAACAGCAAATTCAGTCATCTATTAGCTTATTAGCTAGGCTACCGTTAGCTAATCGAAACAATAGCAAATATTAAAATTCATGATATTATACTGTTAGCAAACGCAATACAACAGCAAATACTATAATTCATGTTACGATACTGTTAAGTAATGGAAGACATAAAATTCATGATGTGACACAAGTAGCTAACATGAGACAACTGCAAATTATGTTATGACACCGTTAGCTAATGTAAGATGACAGAAAATATTACAAGTCACGATATCACAGCATGAGCTAGCATAAGACAATATCAAATTTTAGCCTATAATTCTTGTTATGATACCGTTAGCTAATGTAAAACGATAGCAACTATTACAATTCATGATACAATACTGTTAGCTAATGTAAGACAATAGAAAATATTAGCCTACAATTCAAGTTATGATACCATTAGTTAATTAGTTAGTTAATTTCATAATTCATCACATCCTATATTGTGTATATGAAGTAATACAGGAAAGGCAAAATCAAAGTAACATTAGCTAAAACCTCTGAGGAGAGATGAAGTTGACGGTTAGCTGTTTGCAAGCTAGTTAAAGTTAGCTGTTTTACTTTTGGGATTTAGCAAAACTTTAAAAACTGAAAGTGTTCATTGATATTTCACATTTAAATAACTATTATACGTTAGTTTGGATGCAGTTGGATGCTAACAAGGTAACAGCTACGCATGGCTAATTTTGTGCTCACTCTTGTTTTGTTTCTGCTTTTATTGATTTAAAACTTTTCTTGCTCTTGCTCTGTTTCTACTGTTTTCAAAATGTTCTTACTGATTTTTAACTTTTCATGTTTTCTCCCTGCTTTATTTCTTGATGTGTTTCTGTGAAGCACTTTGAACTGCTTTGTCTGGCCTGATAGATTTTCATTATTAATCATTTTCTGTTGTTTTAGTTTTGGTGGAGGGTCGATAAAATTGTATTTTGTCAGAATTTGTGAGAGTTGCGACCCGGGTCACGGCAGTATGACACTTTCATTGATTTCCACCCCCGGGCTACTTGAATCACACAGTTTGTGTTTGCTTGTTGAGTTTTATGGAAAGTTTCTGAATAAGAAGAGTGTTTTTCTCTGTGGTATCAAACCAAGAATTGCTAATCGTACTGACTGGTGGAGAGAGAGAGAGAGAGAGAGAGAGAGAGAGAGAGAGAGAGAGAGAGAGAGGAAGGTCAGGAGTTGATAAATTAAAAGTGAAACAGGACAAGAGCAGGAAAGACGGGGAAAAAAAATCAACTAAAAAGGGGAAGGGGCCCGTTTCAAAACAACGCCGTGAACCTGAGGACCCTTTTAAACCCACACTGGTGGCAGGATTATCCTTCACACATCACTTAGGTCTGCACACACACACACACACACACACACACACACACACACACACACACAACAGTGGAGTCTCACATGGCTGCACACACTAACCCACATTTCTACACTGCCGCTGGGGGGAGGGGCAGCCGAGCGAGAAATAGGGAGGTGAGGGGGAGAGGAGGAGGAGGAGGAGGAGACAACCTTGTGAAGCAAAGGACTGCCTAGCAACACACACACACACACACACACACACACACACACACACACACAGAGAGAGAGAGAGAGAGAGAGAGAGAGAGAAAGAGGCATTCACCTTTGCCACACTACCACAGTTCTGGTTTCCAGCCACGCCTCCTGTGAGGAAGGAAAGCTCACATTTCATTGTTTACATAACCTCGATTGACCAATAGAGAGAGAGAGAGAGAGTGAGAGAGAGAAAGAGAGAGGGGGACATGAGGCTCTGTGTATTTTCTCTCTGATAAGTCACAGATATCGAGTTAAAGTGAGAGAGATCCTCAGATTTTGATTCAACTGTAGAGATTCTGGGTTTATACTTGGATTCAATGTTTAACGCCTCTACAGACATGACTAACATCATATTTAGTGACTTTCTCTAATTTAATGGGTAAACATAATATTAACGTGATGATATGTTTTCAATGTCCTGCACACACTTGGTATGCATCTGTGTTTGTCTGGGTTCAGTTTGACCCCAGGCTTTTTTTTTTTTTTTTTTAGTCATACAAAACACATAAGAAATACCAACATGCTACACAGACTTGTTTAGTTGTTTTGGACACTGCAGAACTGTAACATGTCATTTCTAATCCCTGAAAAACTTCCCTCTGCTTTATGGCCGTCACCAAACACAACCACACCTGATAGTTAATGGGTCATTCCGTATAAAATCAACCAATTCATGAAAAATTTACCACTTGACCCCCTGCAGCTGATTTTTTCCCTACATTATCTTTTGCATATTTAATGAAGTTGTGCACATCTTTACATTTGTACTATGAATATTTTCTGAGTTATAGCTCCTCAAAGTTCATACAGCTATGTTTTTTATTCTTGTTGTTTTTCTTCTCACATTTTTGAGCCTCATAACTTCATTCCTGATAGAAAGGAGCCTCATAAAAATTTCAAGGCTGAAAAACACAGCTGAGCTCTGTTCAAAACCACAACCATGTCGGTTTTTCCTTCAATCCCAGGTGTCACAATCCTCAGCCAAAATCTGTTGTTTTTTTTTTCTCAACACAGCCAAAATCGTAACTGAAAATAAAATGAGATTCATGGTGCAGATCTAGTATTGCATTCAAAAAACTGCTTTCAAAAACATTTCTCATTCAAGTGTCAACAAATTACATGACTGAGAGTTGTACCGCATAAAGAAGTGGTTGTTGTACTTTTTTTTTTTTTTTTTTTTTTTGTACTGACTTCTGATTTTTCAAAATATAAGTGTCTGAATAAGAAGGTGGATCAGGTGATACGGAAAACCAGGAATGTAAATCCAGTTAAAATCCCCATGAAATGTCCTCACATGACTTATACCTCTTCTAAAACACCATCCTGCACTAGAGGAAAAAATTTCAATTCCTAAAACTCATAAAACCTTCAAACCTCATCCACCTTATCCCTTCAAATCTAATTATTTCTCTCCCAAACTGATATCCTGCTGGTTTGCACTTGTTAATGATCCCTCCCTACACACTGTCCCACCCAAAACATCCTGTTTCAACAGGAAATGCATCAAATCGAGGAAGTAAAAGTCCATTTTATTGGATCTTTAACTTGTTTCAACTATTTTAGAGCGCCGCTTTCTGAGAGATTTTTCTCACAAAAAAAGGTAAGTAGCAGCTGGAAAATAAAGTGGATAATTTATTGTCATGGCCTTTTTAAAGGAATCTGTAGATTTTTGGACAAAGAATAACTTTTAAAAAGGTTTTTGAAAATGAATATTTGCCCTTGAAAGTTTTTGAATTCAGCCGAGTGTTCAAGTTCATCAACCTCACCACACTAAGGCTTTGCATCCTCAGGATTTGTGTGATTTCCCCACGACTGACAATATCACAGTTTTTAAAAAATGAGGCCTTAATAGTGTCTAAATTTGATTCTTCTAGCAAAGTCCTTGAAAGTTTTTGAAAAGTCCTTGAAATTTTTAAAAAACTGGGTGGGAGGCCTTCTGAGTCAGCATGACACTGCTCTGTGACAGCCACATGACTTTATAGTATCACTTCTTCAAATGTGCCCACGTTAAACTTAGGTCACCGACCACAGCTGGCAGATGAGTCAAAATATATCTGCACGCACACACACACACACACACACACACACACACACACACAGAAAACAGAGGGTGAGCAGGTGTATTCGATGATGAGTTATTCTTGCTCAGGAGCAGTTTGACATCGAGTCACACTGCTACCTGATCTAAATTCTGTTTTGTTCACCCACACACACCACAAACCTCATCTGTTTGTCACACACACACACACACACACACACATGCACAGTCTGAGTGTGTGACCTGGCAGTCTGGTGTGTCAGTATGTAGACCAGCTGGTGTTACTCTTACACCTCCTACACTTCACTCTGTTCAGCCTTTAATCAGGTCATACACACACACACACACACACACACACACACACACGATCAACTGGGAAATGGTATTTCTGCATGCTGTCACTTTACATCACCTCTGCCACTAAACAAACCGGCCTGTGAATCACTGACAGCGCTTATGCACTCGTGTGTCCTGCTTATAATCGATTTTTTTGGGTGTCCCATTTTTTTGCACATGTAAACATCTTATCCTGCTCTCAGAAACCTGGATGGTTTCGAGAAACCCGGTTATGCAAGCTGGAGTTCTCCGAAAGACACCGGGATCCTGCTGCAGGTACGCATCTTATCCCTGTTTCTGAAATCCTAATCCTGGTGGTGGCAGCAGCGACAGCCTGACAGCGTTCAATATTCCCTGTCGCTCTCTTCTCCCATTACTGTCAATAAGGTGGATCAGCCAAATCTGCGACCAGATGTTGGCATATAACAGTGCTGAGCCTGCTATAAGTCAAATTAATTTAAGGTTAGCGGTTACAGAGGAATATCAGATGAACGATTTCAAAGCTCAAAGGTTTGTGCTGTGAAAATCATCATTCCCAATATGATCAAAAGCAGGATAAGCCTCATAACTAATGTACATGCAGTCTCTCATTTTGGATTCGGTATTGACTCAATGGTAGGACCGGGCCTAAAAATAAAATCTTGATTTATGATGTGAATTGATTATGCAGTTTGTCGAAGTGGAATAAAATGAGACCCTCTCCAGCTCTCTAGCAGTCTTTTTACGTGTGCACTTGTACAGACGAGGCGGGGCAGCTTCACTGTAATACCTGTGGCTTGGTAGCACACACCTGGGCCTGGAAGCCGGAAGCATGTGGATGAATCCCGGCTCTTCCGCTGTGGATATGGGGCGCCATATCTTCAGCAACATGAAACACAACTGCATCCGTCATAGCTTTCCACTTTTCTTGTCATACAGGATTCAATGGGAAATTGATTTTGGTTAATGTTGGCTGCTTTTTAGCCGGTGTCTGCTCAACAAGACTCCTCCCACTAAACCTCATGCCTCTGTTTAAGGGCATTTTCACACCTGAAAGTCTGAACCAAGGTCCGAACCAAACTCCGTAATTCTGTTACATTGTAACACATTTGGTCCGGTTGGTTTGGTTTCACACTGCAAATAGAGTAACGGACTTTACAAGACAAACATACAGGGGAAATTTATTCTTCTCATTAGAGGACGCATCAACTCCCCATGCACTTCCGCGGCTCATTTTGCTTTGGTTACGCTGAGTTGTTGGGCTGGCCGGCATCTGACATCAGTATTACTTCCTGTTTACAGAAAATGAATGGAGCTGTTGGAGGGGCGCCACTAGCGGCCGGAGGGGCGCCGGCAGCGGTTGTTTACCGGAGGGATACCCGCAGGATTTTATCGGCGTCATAGGTAGAGTCGTCGGCGACATAGGTAAAGCCGGCACTGGAGCGAGCCATCTTTTTCCCGTTCTAATATTTTTGTCGGTATATTGCTACCAGCAGCATCAAGTTAATGAGCAATACATCAGAGTAACTGCTATTCGCAAGATGAGGCTCCTCATCATGCGAAAACGTTATCGAGAGGAGGAGAAAACGGCATACAGTCCTGCGAGTTATGGCAATGTGTATTCCGGAGAGAAGGTGAGTGTGGGAATATTTTTTAAAAAGATGAGCTGTCAGTAGTGATGTATTAACTTGTCTTTATAGTGCTATACATTTTACCGTGCGACACTTTTCATTCAGCATAATAACGGACACGAGTCGACTAACGTTGCGCCTTGCGTGTCAAAGCAACATTTAACGTTAGCAGCTAAAGTTAGCATGCCGTCAGAGATGCATAACCATGGTAACCAGCTGGTTAGCGTGACGTAACTTCCAAAAACTTCCTGTCATTGATACGAAGGTCCGAACCATACAAACAGTTGTTTTCACACTGCAGAAGGTCCGAACCATGGTTCGTTTGGTCCGGACCGAGACCACCTCTTTTGGTCGGACCAAATTTTGGTCCTTTGGTTCGGACTGTGGTCCGCGGCAGTTTTCACACCTGTAATTTAGGTTCGGATCAAACTGAAAAGTCCGAAAGTCCGGACCAAACGAGACAGGTGTGAAAACGCCCAAAGGCACTGGAATAATTCGGTCTTGCTGCTGCCTTTAGCTGCCACGGCCTTTGAGCAAGCTTTCGTTTTACGCCCACACAATGAATTGGAAAAATGTGCGGCCCAATTGAGAGAAGTGTGCTATTACTTTTATGAGCAATCCGACTTCTGAAATGTTCGCAATTCCGATTTTACGGAAAATTTGGGCCATCCGAAATGAATAGCCAAAACTTCCCAAGGCCCTGGGGTGCAGAGCTTTTGACCTGCGTCCACGCGGCAAATACGAAAAACGTGCGTCTTGTGGAGAAGAAGCGTTGCGTCGATTTTCAAGGCGCTCCGACTTTCCGTTTTTCCGCAATTCCAGTTTGAAGCCGAAATTTGGACGCAATACACACTAATGGCGGAATGTTCGGAGAGCCAGAGTGAGTGACATCACGGCTAGAGTGCAGCAGCCCTGGAAAATCGTCTAAAAATTTTGTCTTATACTTGCTCTCCTGGCCACAATTTTCACTCCACATGCATAAATTCGGGCAAAGTAGTAGGAAAACTAGTTTTGCTTTGAAAAATGTAAATACAAAAGCAAAGTAGCTTCAACTTTTTAAACGGTGACACTTCACGAGGCAGGAGTGCCAGCTCTCTCCCCCATAGACTCCCATTATATCTGGAACCCAAAATCTGGGGAGAGGAGGAGAAACACACACTTTTTTAACTCGCTCTAGGGCAGGGATTTTTGGGAGTTGAAAAATAATTTTTACACAGTCTGAAAGCCCAAAGCCTTGCCTTTCTCATGATACATTTTATTTTCTGCTCGGACTTACTGTCGTTAAGAAAAAAGCATTTGTTTGACCACTACTTTAAGGAGATTCTCTGCCAAGCACCACTGTCACTCTTCCAGTTTGCCCACGCAGTTTCCCCACAAACTGCACTTTTCTAGTTAGTCACATTTTAGCAGATAAACCAGTGGTTAACTTGCAAGACCCGTTTGAGATCACTAAGCGGTGAACATACACCTGCAGCACAGGTGAGACTCATTCTGACTGGCAGAGGCGATCATCCATCACTGAGGTGTCTGAGGAGGAGTTTAGAAAATAACTGAGGTTATAAAATCACAGGAAGGGGGTGGAGCTTCAATTAAACTTCTTTTTGTTGTTGTTTTTTTTTTTACTCAAACATCTCAGACCCGACTGCCGCTGGTCCCATCACGATAGGGAAATGGTGCATCTTGTTGCTGATTGGCCGAACACGTGCTTACATCACTCAAAAGGGGACGGCGTGTTTACTTGTTTCTTCTTGTGTTTTAACTTGAGCAGAGAGTGTACTCTGCACGCTCACACCTCCACACAGCCAAGGGAGCAACAGGCTGATTAACAGACTATTACCCTCCTGCTCTCTGTGCTGTGTCAGTGTGTGTGTGTGTGTGTGTGTGTGTGTGTTGTCTGTTATGAAAGATGTGACTAAATATTACGAAAGCTTCATCTGAGCTGTTGAGAGCAAGCAACATAGAGTACACAGCCCTCAATCTGTTGTCACACACACACAAAAACACACACACACACACACACACAAACACACACATGGTGCACACAGACTCACAGTCACCCACACATTCATGGCCATGGAGTCTCCATAGGCACAAACACTACAAACCCAGAGGCACACAAAGAGAAGGTGCACACACACACCACACACACACACACACACACCTGACCTAGAACAGGCATCCCAGCAGCGCTGTGTTGCTGAAGAGTGTTATTTTATTTTCGGCAGCCAGTCCCTCCTCCCCCAGTCCATTTCTCAACGCCACTTTTTGACTAATGGCCTGGCTTCTTCCATGCACCATTACTGTATGTGACACACACACAGAGCTCCTGGTTTTCCTGGGGTGTGTGTGTGTGTGTGTGTGTGTGCGCATACACACTCGTCCTCTGTGATTTTCTGGGTCTGCTTGTCTCTGTCCCAACAGCTTAGACAGTTTAAAACAACATTTTTCCCTGGGTTGGCAGTGACTTCCACGGGGACGGGAGCCGCCAACTCAGCCAGTAATTTACTCCGACTTGATTTGAGAAAAAGAGAAATATGTGATCAAAAGAAATAATGTAATTTTGACCCCAGCGGATGGCACAACAAAGTGTTATTAGCAGGAGAGTTGGAGCAGTTTTCAGTCACAGAATTGAAATATCTCCGATTTGAATATTTCCCTTCACAAACGGGCGCCGTCACCGTCACACCTGCCTGGTTTAATCTGCTTGAATCGAACTCTGGTGCATTCACAGCCTTGGTGAGATTTATTTGTCCTGAATGTGAAAGCAGCAATCGCCCTCGCTGTTGAGACCCTGTGGAGGAAGCTCTCTCTCTCTCTCTCTTTCTCCCATGAAGCACCTGAGATCCCACCCAGCTATGTGTTTTGGGCTGAAGCAGCTGCTGTAGTGAAGCTCTGCTGTGCTTTTGGACGCCCTAAGAACTTGTCGGTGTTTCACCTGGATGGGATGTGGTTTTGCAGGACGTAGCAGCGCATGCTTCGGCTTCCTGTGTGCACCTTTGCAGATCAAAAATCCTGAATTGCAGTTTGACGAAAATGAGAAGCTGAACTGTGTGGCAAAGTATGAGCTAGTTTTATTTCTAAAGCTTGGAAAATGAGGCAAACTTTTCTCTTTTGGGTCTCGAGCTGAAAAGATTTGAGAACACCTGGACTAAATGATTAGTTGATAGCTCAAAAAGTATTTGATTAACCAACAGTAAAAATACTAATTTACAGCCCTAAAGACAGATAGATAGAAACTATATGGACACAAGTCATGCTGGGACAGAGAAGGGGGCCAAGGCCGAGCCCAGAAACACCAGCTCACAGTGTTATCCCTCCTGCACAGTCGCCACAATGCAGTCAGGCAGGGAACGTTCTCCTGGCGTTCCCCAAACCCAGACTCGTCCATCAGACCGCCACATAGAGAAGCCTGATTGGTCGCTCCACAGAACACGTTTCCGCCGCTTCAGAGTCCGGCGGCGGCGTGCTTTACGCCGCTCCGTCCGCCGCTCGGCGTCATGCTCGGCGATGTGAGGCTGGCGTGCGGCCGCTCAGCCATGAAGCTCCCGGTGCTCAGTTTCTGTGCTGATGTTGATGCCAGAGGAGCAGACAATTGAACGAGTCACCCCGATCCGAGTCCCAAGCGAGTCTCAAGTCATTCCTGTTGTGGGCAAGCAAGTCGAGTCGAGTCACAAGGTTATGTCGAGTCAAGTCGAGTCGAGTAACAAGTTTGTCAAGTCAAGTCAAGTCATAAGTTATGTCAAGTCGAGTGAGCCACAGGCTGTCAGGTCAAGTCGAGTCACAGGTTATTTGATTTCATTTGTCCATTACAACATTACAGGTCTGATCATTTAGATCATTTAGATTTAGATTAGATCTTATTGATTTGGTTAGTTTTATTAAAAAGCATTTTGAGCTGTTACTGAATTACATGCCTGTCTAGTTATGCAACACATTAATACTTGTATTATATTGTGTCATTTGACAACAAATTAATATAGGTATTGATAATTAAAATGGCTGTAAGACTGGCAAAAATGGCTAGGACCACCTTCTGTAGCCCAGAGGAGATATGATGCTCAAACACTCAGTATGTAGTGTTAGAGTATGTTTATAAGTTGTAGAACATAATAAATTATCTTGCAGGAGTAGATGTTTACCAGTAAGTGTGAGTCAAATAATTTAACAATATGTTAAATTATTATTTGTTTTAAAAATGTAAATTACCTATCAAACAGACCTAACAATTCAACTACAAATGAATGAGCCGTAGTATGCATGTGATAACATAGATAAGAAAAAAAAAAAAAAAAAACTATCCAAAGTGATACCTCTTCTTTGAATAGACAATCTATGTCAGTGCGCTGCTGTAGCTGGAAATTTTCTTTGCCTTTTGGACTCGTACGGTGCCGGTGCAGGTGTTGTAATGTTTTTTTCCTGGTGGTGCAGGTGCAGGTGAAACAACTTAATTTTTTTAACCTTGCTGACGCCTGATTATGTCTTATGAAAAGTTGCGATGTGAGAAAGTGATGGAAGACGAGGGCTTGCTGTTACCATGGTGGATATAATTTATACAGTCACAGTGGCTACATCAGCGATCGCGACAGTGGTGAGTGACACAGCTTGTGCTACGCATCCATATAGAATCCCCACACACATGCACACGCACACACATGCACACTGAGCGTTTCTGCGTTGCCGTTTTCCATCAGATTGGAAGTTTTTATAAGCAAACTGGATTACTTTGGAAACTAAAGAACTGCCTGCAGTTTCCATGATTCCAAATAACAGCAGCACGGCTGTGTCTCTGGCTCCCCCACTGATCATCAGAGTGCGTGCGCTGTGCGTACATGCATGCAGTGCCTCTCTGCTACATGCGGAAAAAACTAAAGGGAGTAGGCTGTCTCCAATCAATCAGTCAATGGTCTGAACCTGCACTGCTCTATACTAATATGATATTCATGTGGAAAAAAAAGACAAACTTATGCTACAAGTTGTCCGAGCCAGCCTGTCTCAAGTCGAGTCGAGTCAGGAGTCATTGTCTGCGAGTCAGAGTCAAGTCAAGTCTTTTTACCCTCAAGTCCGAGTCGAGTCGCAAGTCGTCAAATTTGTGACTCGAGTTGACTCGAGTCGAGTCACTATGACTCGAGTCCAATTGTCTGCAGAGGAGGTTTGGAGCTCTGCAGGTACTGAGGCGGCAGAGCGTCGGACACTTTTACGCACTATGAGCCTCAGCGCTCGGCGACCCCGCTCTGTAACTTTACGTGGTGCCACCCCCAGGTGGCCGAGTCGCTGTGGTTCCTAAACGCTTCCACTTTGCAATACAGCGGTCCCTCGTTAATCACGGGAGTTACGTTCTAAAAATAACCCGCAATGGGCAAAATCCATGAAGTAGTCAGCTTTATTTTTTACAATTATTCTAGATGTTTTAAGGCTGTAAAACCCCTCACTACACACTTTATACACTTTTCTCAGACAGGCATTAACATTTTCTCACTTTTCTCTCTTGTTTAAACACTCTCAAAGTTCAAACCTTCGTAGAAAAATAAGTCCAGTAAAAAAAAAAAAAAGCATGCAAAATTGCACTAAAAAAAATCCGCGAAACTGCGAGGCCGCGAAAGGTGAACCACGTTATAGCGAGAGACAACTGTCATCCCACTTCCAGCTGATGGTGGAATATCTAGGAGGGAGGAAACTTCAGCAGTTGGCTTGTTGCAGCGGTGGCTTCCTGTTCCATCACTATTACAGCAGCACGCTGGAACTCAGTGAGCTCTTTAGAACCAGACGTTCTTTCACTGATGTTGGTAAAGGCAGACTGCATGGCTAGCTGCTGGAGTTTAAACACCTGTGGTGATGGGACTGAATCAAACACCTGAATTCAGTGACTAAGAGGTGTGACCCAGTACTTTTGTCCATATAGTGCATCAAAGATTAAGCAAATTCTGTGAAATCATCTGATAGACGTGCAAGCAGCCGGGCGCTGTTTGTTATTAATGTTTTTGACATTTGGTTTATTCTCCCTCTCTCTCTCCTTATTGTTGTGATCAGTGATAAATGAATAATTCCTCTTATAAAAGCACTACAGCCTTGCAGTAGGCCTGCTGTGCTTCCTGATTGTGCTGGATGCATTTATTTTCCTGCTCAGTGGCATTTTGTTATTTATTTTACCAAAGCCACAGAGGCTGATCAAGTTTATTAATTGATTCATTTCCTCCCAGCCGTGTTAAAAGTGTTTTTTTCAGTATTTCCTTTCACCCAGCCTGCGTGATGTGCACTGTTTATCCTGAACATGATGAAGGCTGGTAAATGTTATCTTGACTCTTGATTAAGGAAATTCAGCCGCCCATACTTAAGTACATGCACATTTAATGATTTGTTAATGTTATCCTGGCACATTATTTAGCTCAAAGCTTCATTACCCCTTATATGTATTTCTACTTCAGCAATCATATGTAAATGTGTATATACAACATATACAAATATATACGTGTATATACACAACATTCATCTGTCTTTCTACTTTTGTCTGCAACAACTCCACTGAACAACCTGAAGAAAAATGAAAGTATAAAAGATAAAAATTAACCCTTAGATGCATAAGTGGGTGGGATCCAAGTGGTGGTTGTTGTTGTTGTTTTGCATTAGCTTTGCAATGTAAATATTTCACCTTTTCATATTCTCAGTATTCCTCAAAAATCTTGTTTTTGATACCGTCCCATTCCATTTTTTTTTTTTTTTTTGCTTTTTGTACTTTTTAAGAAAACAGATGGTTTGTATAACAACCCGAAGTTTCCCTAAGTCAGTCAAAAATCACCTGAATGCATTTCCTATGGAATCTTGAGATTTATATCGATATTTTTTCCAAGATCTAAATAAAGCTCAGCAACAAGGATGAACATAATCAGCTTAAATTATTGAAAAATACATTGACTCTAATCACTTCTGCGTCCACGAATTAAACCGGTAAGTCGATCGGCACATTTGGCGGAAAATCAGTTGATTTTGATTTCAATACTCAAGTAATCGTTTTAAGTTTTTCTTTAAGGAAAAATCCATAACGCTGCCTGTTTCCTGCTTCACTGAGATCACTGCCATTGTCTTTTCATAAAATCAATACTTTGGGTTTTTCTGGCTGTTGAAGGACGTAATCTTGAGACATCACTTTGGACTTCTCATGAACTTTTTACATTATTTTTCACACTTTACTTCCTCAATAATGGATCTATTAGTTGAAGAAAAATAACCAGAAGATTAATCAGCTGTGAAAATAATCACAAGTTTCACTCCTACTTCACTTCTCGGTTGGTTGTTCTACACGGCTTCATGCACGCAGGTGCCCTAGTGCCTTGCTCATGGCCTCTCTCTGACCAACATGGGGAATTGAACCCCTAACTCCAGCAGCGTGTGTGAACTTCCACAGATCCCTGCGGCAGAAATTCACTTTTCACATCCTCCCACCACACGGAGGTCAGAGGTCACGCAGCAGCCCGGCTCCTCGGGCCGTTGACCTGCACGGGGTCAGTTTCTGTCTGCCGTTTCCTTCTGTCTCACAGCCTGTCTGTCTGTCTGCCTGTCTCACAGCCTGTCTGTCTGTCTGTCTGTCTCAGCCTGTCTCACAGCCTGTCTGTCTGTCTGTCTGTCTCAGCCTGTCTGTCTGTCTGTCTCAGCCTGTCTGTCTGTCTGTCTGTCTCAGCCTGTCTGTCTGTCTGTCTCAGCCTGTCTGTCTCACAGCCTGTCTGTCTGTCTGCCTGTCTCACAGCCTGTCTGTCTGTCTGCCTGTCTCACAGCCTGTCTGTCTGTCTGTCTCAGCCTGTCTGTCTCACAGCGTGTCTGTCTGTCTGTCTCAGCCTGTCTGTCTGTCTGTCTGTCTCAGCCTGTCTGTCTGTCTGTCTCAGCCTGTCTGTCTGTCTGTCTCAGCCTGTCTGTCTCACAGCCTGTCTGTCTGTCTGCCTGTCTCACAGCCTGTCTGTCTGTCTGTCTGTCTCAGCCTGTCTGTCTCACAGCCTGTCTGCCTGTCCAAACTGTCTCTGCCAGCGTCTCTCTCTCTCTCTCCCCGTCTGTCTCTCTGACTTTGTTATGGAAGCGTCCTGTTGACCTTCCCTGCTGGAGGACCAGTACATTTCCACTGCATCGTTTTGCGTGTGTGCGTGTGTGTGTGTGTGTGTGTGTGTGATCTAAACTAGGGAAAAGGAGAGCAGAGTGGAAAACAGTGACCCTGAAACATAAAACACACACACACACATTTCTAACTGCAGGCATATAAACCTAACCTTTCTGAAAAAACAGTAACTTACATACCCAGTGTGTGTGTGTGTGTGTGTGTGTGTGTGTGTGTGTGTGTGCGATGCCTGACTGATGAACTTCACCTAACAACGCTTTTCTGAAAATAGCTGCAGAGTTGTGGAGAGAAACTGATGGACTGCACCATGTTTATGCCGAGTCGCCTGCAAAGCGCACGTACAACGGTCGATACTGACACACAAACATGCATGCAAAACACACACACACACACACACACTTGCCATAAAGTGCACTGACCCCATTTTAAATAACATTTCATGAGGATGTTAACCATCGAGACCTGACCCTCTTTACATCCAAACATTAATTTCAGTGTTCAGTGTGGATGTGTGTGTGTGTGTGTGTGTGTGTGTGTGTGTGTGTGTGTGTGTGTGTGTGTGTGTGTGTGTGCGTGTGTGTGTGTATGCCTGGCAATTAACCCTTTAACAAAGCAGTTAGTTAAGGACAAAGCAGTGTCAGCAGGAGGAATAAGAGGGAAGGAAGCAGCGAGACAGAGCTATAAAAAGCAGAGATGAAAAAAACAACATATTACTGATATAATGTACAATTTATAAAGTTTCTTATGACTTAGTTCAGTTCTTCTTCTGTTTTTTTGTCCAAATAAAGAAACGGTGTTTATTGTATTTGTATGTAAACGTTCCATAAAACACGTTGAATCGTCTCTGTGTATGAAATGTGCTGTGTAAATAAAGCCGCTTGGACTTTCTGCATGCCCAAACACTCAAACCACACTGCTTCGCACATTTTCATTCATACATTTCCAACTTAACATGTTCTAAAGCTGACACTGTGAGGCTCATTATTGTTCAATTAACCTCCATTCACTTTCTTCTCTTTCTTCTACTTTCCTTTGTCATTTGCCTGCTCCTGAAATGCCTGTTTTTCCCCGCTGGATTCATTAAAGTTTCATCTCGTCTAATTCGCCGTCTATTCCTAAAATGTATTTGGGAACATGTGGGTGTCAAGCCGACATCTGCAGCGCATGGAGAGAGAGAGAGAGAGAGAGAGAGGGGGAGAGAGAGAGAGAGAGAGAACAATAGAGGAAGGGACACGTGAGGACAGAGGAAGACAAAGAATAATGAAGAGAATAGATGAAAGGAGAGAGATAATAGTTTTTATTTATGACGCAATGACACAAAGGCAGAACGTACAGAGTGCTTGACAGGAACGCCTGAGAACAACAATAGTAAAATATATAATGAAGATACCAATCAGGCACAATTAAAAGAAAATAAAACGTAACATGAATGTGATCAAAGAGCTCAGGAGGAGGACAAGAGAGAGGAGAGAAAAGGAGAGGGAAGAGGAAAGAGGCGGAGATGAGTAAAAAGAACATCAGAAAAAAGAGGGGTAAGGGAAAACAGAGTGAGAGAGAGAGAGGCAGAGGGATGGAGGGGGGAACTGTCACGACTCAGGAGTGAAGACGGCGTCCTGGAGACCGCTGCCATGGCAACCGTGGGACAGATGCAGGCGATGGCGGGTGGTGATGATGTCACGGGAGAGGGGGAGAGAGAGGATTCTCAAGAGGATCAACATGTTGGAGGTGATTTTTCACTCCTTCCACCATCTGCCAGAAGCCGCTAGAAACTCTGAACGCTGCAGCTCCGTTTGCCCCGTCGAGCCGACCCGAGCCGACCTGAGCCGAGCGGACCGCTAAAGCACCGTTTTCAGGGAGGGGAATCGAGAACCGGTCCCAGCTGGTTTGATCCGTCGACATCATTTGCATTTAACCTTAACAATTCCCTAATCGATGCCTTGCTTCTGTGTGCCTGGAAAAACTCGGTTTCGCAAGAGGCAGTCGGCGCCGGCGAGGACAGAGAAGTCGAGGCAGTAAAGTAAACATGGCCGCCAATCACATGAGACAAAAGCGGTCGAAAGTGTGGCTTAATTTCTCAAAAGAAATGACGCCGACAGTGCAACATCTGTCGAACTGTGATTTCGTGCGAGGGTGGAAACACGAGCAACACGCCGAAGCATCTGTCGACAGGGCGCGGGAATAAATATCAGGAATCTTTTAGCATATTCTCTTCCCATACACTTATTGTTGTTTAATATTGTTAGTTATCAAAACGGTTTGTTCTAGCCAGTAATTGAAGTGTGCCTATCACTGACTCTCACTGCAGGTGGCGTACATCCTCTTCAGTGTTCAGAGACTCGATAAAATTTGTGCTGTTGACAGTGAAAACCTATATATTCTACTTTTCCCACAAAGAAAAAATTCACAGGAAGGAATCGATAATGGCATTGATATCAAAAAAGTCTTATCAATTCCCATCCCTAACCTTGCTGAAGAAAATCTCAGATGGAGGTTAGAAAAGGAAGGATGCAGTATTCATTTTCACAGCTGGTTTGGGAACTGACTGGACCCTCACATTAAAAAACCTGCTTGTTGAAGCTTTAGGCTTCTCGACAAAATAAAAG
Source organism: Myripristis murdjan (assembly GCF_902150065.1). NCBI lineage: Eukaryota > Metazoa > Chordata > Actinopteri > Holocentriformes > Holocentridae > Myripristis > Myripristis murdjan. Next base: position 7,220,762 of record NC_043986.1, on the reverse strand, counting down.
CCCTGACTGTCTCGTAAAGTCTGCACCTGGGAGGCGGGGCCACGTGTCTCCGCTTGTCCGTCAGCTACTGCCGTCCAATAAGGAGCAAGATCACAAACAACCTGCTACAAAGCACAAAAGCACATTAGGCTGCAGGTCTGTGGTCCTCACATTTCAATTCTGAAGCTGCCACAAGACATTTACCTTTATTAAAGCAGACTATCCCTTTAAACAGCAGCGGCATGCTCCTGGAAACTTAAAAAAAAGAGTTTTGCATGGACACATGGGAACTGCCAAAAAAATAACACATTTGAAAAGCAGGTATTCTATTTCATTCGATTTTATTTTCACTGATTTTAATCATTTTATTTCTTTTTTTCATCTCTATTTCATCTTTGAGGGTTTTTCTTCCATCTCCCATGTAAAGCACGTGACATTTTAAAAGCTTTATCAATAAAATGTCACTGATCTACTGCTACCTCACTCAAAGCAATTCATTCAGCTGGCGCTATCATTCATTGCAACAGTTATCAAGCATTTTCCTGCCCACATTAACGTCATAAAACATCAAAGCTTCTGAATTCCTTTAGCTTTGCATCAAAGTTCAATTGTTACCCTGAAGAAAACCTTTAGAAAAATACAGTTGTGTCGACTCAGGTCCGCGTGTTAATTTTGTTCATGTAAAAATAAAACCGCGTGTACAACTAGAGACATTACCATAATGCAGGTTAACTTTTTAAAAGCTTGAAAGCTAATCCAGGGCAATTTAGTTATGGTGTAATTAATTAACCAATTATTCGACTAATCCTTTCAATCGATGTTGTAATTGAAGCCCTACAGAGAACCAGCTTTTGATCTGGGCATATCATCCTTTAAATGTGACAAACGTCTTGGATCAGCATCCGGAAGCCCAGGCACAATGTTCATGTTCGTATCCGGAGTTGGAGGCGGACAAGAGGGATTTTGCCGGCAGATTGAAGCGAAGCGGACCAGCATGCTTGGTTTTGTGGTCAGGTGATGCTAATAACTCTACGGGTTGACAGGCAGGTGTAGAAGAAACACCTTTCCTCGAGTTTTTTTTACAGAGTTTGTGCATTGCATTCAGACACAAAGTAATAAACACAAAGCGGACAGACAATGTGCGGCTGTCACATTCATTTCTGCTCTTTCCTTTGTGTTTCGTTTTAATAGATCTTTATTCTCTCACTGATCTTAAAGGCAGGTGGTCAGTCAGCAACAATCACACCTGAGCACGATCCTCTCCAGCTGCTCCTGCCCGGATCTCGGATACCGGATCCCTGCTAGCTGGCTGGCAGTAATATTTAGAGAAAACACATGATCCGTAACAGATTGTCGGATTTGGCGATGACACAATTCGCCCCTAATTAAAGCACCCAAACTGGTGCGCTTCTACACGGCAGTGCAACTGAACATTTTCTGAATTACGCACATCCAAAAAAATGGGACAAGTTGGCGACAACAGATGTTTTCCTTCCCAGTCAATACTGTAACTGCTAATTCAAACACTGAGAAAATATGACAGACTATGCAAAGCAAAATGTCCTAAAACGCTCAGATCATCGTAATCATAAATATAATGGAATTGGAATTGACCAGTAAAATCATGCAATTATTCTCAAACCTCTTTCTTTGAATTCTGCAACACATGAGATGACGTGAAACAAGTTTTAAACAGTTTATGATGTTTTACTCTGCACTTCTATAATCTTTCTCTATAAAAAGAAAGTCGTGGATACAGTTTTTCATCTCAGTCCTGAGTTTGAACAGTGTTAACTGATTTCAGGCCTGTTTTTCCTGAATTAGCTGAGATCTGCTCAACAGCTGAGAAGTCATCTGCCAGTCACTGATGAAACGCAGAATAATTACATTACAAAAAAATAAAGAATCATGGCAAAAAATAAACACAACACTAATTATGACAACAATTACAAGGACAATAATATTTTCCTCCATAAAAATCCTTTTGACATTTCGCTCACCCACATAACGCAATACAGAATAGAAACAAAGCTGTGATTTGCATATAAATAGCATCTGAGAATGTTTTTCCATTGTCAAGAAACAGACACACACACACACACACACACACACACACACACACACACACACAGAATTCAATTGACAAAACCAGACAAACAGCACAATAGCGAGACAGAAAAAGAGAAGTAAATGTAAGGAGATAAGAAAGAGGCTGAGCAAGATAGACAAAGACAGAGCGAGTGACACAGAAAGATTAATGAAGTACTGTGTGTGTGTGTGTGTGTGTGTGTGTGTGTGTGTGTGTGTATGTGTGTGTGTGTGTGTGTGTGAGATTAATTGACTGATTGATTTTCTTTTATTTCCGTGTCATGCACACAAAGTGCACAACCCTCATGGATTTATAAGACACCAAAAGTACAGCTGCAGCAGTCAAACATTTCATTTCATTGCAGAATTACAGGTTATTATAGAGCTTGGCCTTAAACAAGATATTCTGCCTTTTCTCCCAAGTTTGGCAAATAAAGTCTGCCGCAAAATAAAGGTTCCTTTCCTGAAGTGCGACTCAGGTTTTTCATAATCACCCAGCCAAAAGAAAACAGCATAAACTGTGGAGAATTTACTAAAAGGTACATCCCTTAAAACCTCGCAGACAGGATGCTAAATTTCACCTACAGCACCGACAGCAAGCAGAGTCAGTCCTCGTCTGGAGCCTGTCTGTACGGCTGATGGTAATATTCCTGAATTTTGTTTAAATCATACTTCAAGTACGGTTCTACACTGTAGTTATGAGACCATATGTTTGTAATTTTGCTTACCCGATATATCAACAGAAGATTTTTCTTTTCCTAATATCCTGAATATCACAAAGTAGCGTGCTCTGGAACATTAAGGGAAATATTTCAAATGAAATAAGGTTGTCAACTCATTTTCCCAGGGATTTCCATGAGAAATGTCCCAATTTATTTTTAGTGTGTCTGGTCAGTTCATATTTCCACTAACGGCCAAAAATAAAGTAAATTTATGAACTCCCACAGAACGACTGAATTGCTGTTGTGATACAGAGCGTTGCAACTTGGGTGTTCACGGAAACGCCAAAAACAAAAGAGTCATAGTCAGACACAGGGCACACACACATGCATTATGGAATGGTGTGTAAGTATGGGATCCCAAGTTACTACATAGTTAAACTTTGTTCAGTTCAGATCCCAGTGACTGACAGCTTCTTTAAATGTCATGCGCCCGCCCAGCGTTCAGCCAAGATATTTCCACTGATCAGATTATGACAGCACTGCTGAACCAAAATTAAAAACAACCAGGCTTCTCTCCAATTATGTTTTTGTCTGAAATGTACTATTTTTATTTTGTCTTGATTTTAACAAAAATAATGTTCAGCGTGATCTGCAGAGGTTTTTCATGTCCAGCGAATAAGACTGTGTCATCTGCATATAATATTATCCTCGCAATGTCATCCTCAACTTTAACTCCCAAGCTAGAGGCTTTAACTTGAAGAGGTCAATCATTAACATAAATGGAGAACAATGTTGGAGACAAAACATCTCCTGGCATCACACCAAATTGTTGGGTAAACCATCCAGTTATGTATTCATTAACCAGAACACAGGCAACAGCTGCTGGGTAAAGAGACTTAATGGCACAACAAAACTCCCCATTCATCGCAGAATTTAACAACCTACATTATGAAAAGTCCAGATTAACCCAGTCAAATGCCTTCCTGAGTTCAATACAACAAACAAATGCAGACCCATCCTCCTTAATTCTTGCACGTACAATGGAAGTGATTGATAGATATGATCAGTTTATACTCTAGCTTTTCTAAGTCAATTTTGCTTATCGGCAAGCAAACCTGTGCTCCTGAGGTCGTCTACAAGTCTGCAATTTAAAAGTGTGGAATACAATTTAAACACACAACTGATAAGACTCATGCTCTTATAGCTTAGTGGTGGCTTGGGCTTTTTTTTTTTTTTTTTTTTTTTTTGAAGATTTAGGGATAGGTTCAATAACGCTCTTGTACCACTGTGCAGAAATAATGCCACTGTGCCAAAACAAAACTGGGAAAAACTCATCATACATTTAACAACCTCACCAACTTCAAAACTTCACCTTCAACCTGAACTAAATTCATCATTTTCTGGTTGTATCTCCATGGGTGTTTATTTCCCCAGACTTTCCGGAATCCAATCTGCTAATTTCATTCCAGAATGATTGGGGATTATGAGTTTCTGAGTAATCAATATGCAATGAAAGACTTCTATCAAAATTACATTTCATAGCATTTGGTTTCCCTATTCTTAAATTCAATCTTCAGCCCTTATCTCAGGTTTTTGTTTTTACATGTTTTTTTTTTTGTTGTTTGTTTTGTTTTGTTTTTGTTCTCGCTCTGTTCTTAGATTGTCCCAAAAAGTCTGCAAATCTCCATTCCAGTAGGATTTGTTAATATTTTTCTCAAACCTTTATGGTTCTTACGTTTCCTCTTTGCACATTTATTCAATGCTGTGTAGAGAAAGCCATGTAATCTATCACAGCGAGCATCCAAATCCCTTTGGCTATTTTTAATGCATCCCAATTGCTCAATTAAGTCCAGCAATATGGTGTTACATTGGCTTAGAGGACAGACATGAATAAGAGAGTCGCCTTTTGTTTTTTTTGTTTGTTTGTTTGTTTGTTTTTGTTTTGTTTTGTTTTTTTGGAAATATGAACCCTCTTTAACAAAGTAAGGTCTTACCTGGACCTTTAAGACCAGTAAAGAATGGCCAGGTGACTTACATCTACCACCCTGTAAAGAGAAGCCCTTGCCTATTGATGCCTCAATTAACTTGCTTGTGTGTGTGTGTGTGTGTGTGTGTGTGTGTGTGTGTGTGTGTGTGCGTGTGTGATAAAGTTAAGGCTGGCGGAGGGAGGGGGTTTCTTTCATAATATGCTTGTGTAACCTCTCACTGTGTCAGACTGACACCCAAAAACAGACTGGCATGGGTGAATGTCATTCTCTCTCTCTCTAACACGCACACACACACACACACACACACACACACACACACACACACACACACACCATGTCTGAGTGGAGGAAAGAAAGTGACAGAAAATAGACCGAAGAAGAAAAACGCTACTTATCACACTCTTCCTCAAATCTCTCTCTCATTGTCCGGCTTCTCTCCTGTCAGTTAAATAACTCCAAGTCATTTATGCCGTTTATGTAACTGGATGTCTTCAAAATAACACTGAAAAAAGTACATGCATAGGAGAAATGTAACCGTGTTAAATTCATGTTAAAGTCCACCTTAAAACACACTAAGACCATTTTGTTTTTGTTTTTGTTGCTGTATTGTTGTTTAATGCTGTATTTTTTTCACCGCAGCTACAATGTTGTTTATGAAGGAGGAGGTGGGATCATTGATCCAAACAAAATCATTAGCCGTCAGCTTTAAATGTCAACCTCTGAAAGGAAAAGAGCAGGGCTTTTTGTAGAGTCAGCCATGTTGAACATACAGAGAAATCCTGCATAGAAAATGGAGATCTCATGTTTTGCTATGAGCTCCACCTTAGCTGCATCCGCTCTCCATGTGCACCAAGTCAGGTGAGTTTTCCAACAAAAACACAGACCACCACAGCACCACAATGTCCTGATCAACGTTCTGTATACAGTGTAACACAACTATGCATCATGAATGCATTAAAGGAGTACTCCAGTTTTTTGGGCAAAAAAAAAAAAAAAATATATATATATATATATATATATATTTTTCTGACTTACCCAGACTGAGACAAGATGTTCGATACCATTTTCACCTCTACGTCCAGCGGTTTGGTTCACATTGGTAGCGTTTCTAGTTAGCTTAGCATAAAGACTTGAGGTCTATGGGAGTCATTAGCCTAGCCCCGTGTATTTCAACATGATTCATGGTGTAAACAAGACAGCTTTAGAGGATTATATTTCACTTTGACGGAGCTAGGCGAACAACTCCCATACGCTTCAAGTCTTTTTCACCTCTGTACGTCCAGTGCTTATGTTCCTATGGGTATTCCATGTGTAGCAGATCTAGGCTAACAACTCCCATAGTCAGAAAAGTCAGAAAAAGTAAGTAAAATCAACAAAGTTTACTTACATTTTTCTCTCCTAAACCAAGTTTTCTACCTACTTTTGCAGAATCTTTTGGCACACCATGTAAAAAGGGTTGTAGAAGGTAGTTATATTGATCGATGTTTGATCAGGTGTACTGTAGCCGATCCTGGAAACTTAACAAAGCCAGGATCAGGTCCTGAGACTGATCTGTCATGTCACCAATGCCTGTTTTTTTTTTTTTTTTTGTAATCGATGTCAGTGTGTTTAAGGGTGGACTTCTTTAGGTTTATGTAACACAAGACGATATGGAATCAGGCTAACGAGTTGCTTTCTGATTGAGCTGCCCATGCTCTCTCCCTCCCTCCCTCCCTCGCTCTCTCTCTCTTTCGATTTCTCTCTCTCTGTTTTCATTCCAAAAACTGCAAATACTAAAAACCCCAGGCTCTTCTCTCTCCATAATAAAGTCAAAGTCATCCAAACACTGGTGCCATTAAAGTTATCCAACTAAAGTTTAAATTTTACCTCCTACACACTGTGAGAGAGAGAGAGAGAGAAACACACACACGCACGCACGCACACAACTCAGCATCTAACAGAACTAATAGATGATTCATTGGGTTACATAACACATACTGGCAACAGAAGAAATGAGAGGAGCAAAGACGAGGAGAGTTTTGAGGAGTTTGTTTCCTGAGGGAAGACTGAAGGCCAAAGGCTGCTGTGCAGAGCCGCTCTGCTCCCATATGTGTAAAACACACACTGCACGCTTGATCTGTTGTAAATGGCAACATTTTAGAGAAACCCACCCACTTTCTGAAGTTACAATGTCATTCGCCAAGAAGATTAGAAGACAAAGAAATTACAAAATGTGGTTCTTGCTGGAAAACTGAGGTGCACAGGACAGATGGTGTTTTTTTTTTTTTTTTTTGACAAAAGCAAAGATGTCACAAAAGTCATGAGCCATAAATGATTTTACACTTCTCTAAAGATAATGCTCAGATGTTGCCAGACAAAAACAACACGACTGGATTTCTCATGTAGGCCTGAATCTATACCTGCCTGATCTGGTTTGGACGTGTCTAGTTTGGCCATCGCATCCATAACCGCACCCTGTGGAGCGCCAAGGAGACTGCTGGCCGTGTCACTTCATATCCCAACAATAATAATAATAAAAAAAAAAAAAGGATGAGCCAAGTGACTCAAAAATGAGCACCAAGAGCCAAGAAACACAAAGCACAGAAATCAACTGCAACAAAATCTGCAGTCATCTCTTAACAGGCTTAAATATGCTCCAAACCCTGCCGGTTCACATATTTTAAGGTGTGATCACACCTTCGGTTTGTTTTCTCCGGTCTGAACCAAAGTGGAAGCGTTTTCTGTGTTGTATTTTTGCATTTGGTTCGTTTTGGTTCACACTGTCTGATTCGCAGCCCCGCTTCACTTGTAACTAGAGTTTGAATAACCTGCCTGCAGACGCTCTAGCTTCATCTAAGCTGGATGGAGCTGCTGTTTACCTTCTCAGGTGTAAGCGCACATGAGCCAGCAGCTGAATATGTGTGGCTCATACTCAGCACCTTTTTGTGGTTCTGGGGCCGGATTCTCTAAAGGCTCTTACTATTAAATTTCCTCTTAAGTTCCACTTTTTTCTTATATTTGGGTTTAAGAAGAATCTTAAGATATTTTGAATGAAAGAACCCAAACAAAAAATCTTAAGAAAGCTCGCAACTTTATTCTTATGCTTTTTCTTAAGAATAAATGGGATTCTTGAAATAAATTCTGACTATTTTTCTTGAATAGTATCGTAACTTTAAGACAGGTAAAGGTCGTCTTAATTAACAACATGCTGTGTGAAGGTAAGCTATTTTTCAAACATCGTTGATTAATTTAGAGCCAAATTTGATTATATAACATAGATTAATGTAGTAATACTTTAATAATTTTACATTGTATAACTTAACATAGAGATAATCGTTATCTAAACTGTAATTCAGCCTAAAATCTAAACCAGTATTTAGACACATATAGGCTATTGTTTCTGAGTCTATATGAGGACATTTTGTTTAGCCACCAATCACCACTCAAGTGTCAATTATATATAGATTCTATTAACTAATAGGCTAGTAATATCGTCGCTGTCCAATACAAAGTATGTATCTCAATTTTTGAGAAAACACTTTTATAACATCAAATCAAAGTTGAAACGATAATGGATATTGTTTTGTTGTATTTTAGATGGAACTGCTGTGGGTTGCAGCTAGAGAGGGCAATCGCACGCGAGGCCGTTTGTTTACATAAAGGTAGATCGTTGCGAAGTTCGCAAGTGGAAAAAATCAAGAAGTTCGCAAGATAATGTGTAGTTCTTAAGAAAATAATGGGGAATAGCACTTGAGAACATTCTTATGAACTTCAGATTTTTTCCTCTTACGAAACGTCTTAAGATTATTAGTAAGAACTTTTTAGAGAATCCGGCCCCTGGTTTCCAGGCATGAGGGACAGCAAGCTGTCACATGTCAACATCTATCTCCATGCACCGGTAAAACATCAGGCTGCATTCTCCTGGTGTATGGAGCCGGCTTTTCTTTGTATTGCTGCTTCAGATTAAACGCTCACTGTTATTGAGTCACACTGCAGGTTTCTTGTTGGAGGACTCAAGACATTTTCCTGTGTCTCGCTGCACTCGTTTGGTGCCACCTGAGCTCAAGCGGCAGTGCTCTCACCTGGCCAAACCGACTCAACAAACAAAATCAGATTTTTTTTTTTTTTTTTAACATAATAAACTGCTCCGCTCATGTTTGATGTGAAGACACTCTAAATCCCACGTACACTGTTTTGTTTTGTATTGCAATTAAACTCAGGGAGACGTCCACTATATTTACTGTGTCAATCAGGCAAAAACTGCTGTAACTATTTCCTCCTTTTTCACCATTTCAACAGCAGACACCTTTTCCCATTTCACAGATTAAACTGCACACCAAGTACTGATGCATTTCTATGGTGACGCCGGCTTGAAAACCCTTTTCAACTCCAATTACACGACGAAAAGTGTCAACATATGTGCAGGGATGTTAATTCCATCTACTTTGGTAACTTAAAATCGCTCGGGGCTTCAGAAACCGTAGCTCGGACTTACCGGGTCCCCACTCATCTTCATCGTCTCCATCGTTCCCCTCTTCATCGCTGAGGTAGAAGATCTCTGCCTCCCTCTTCCTCCCCTCCCGCTGCTCCTCCTCTTCATCAGACATGCTCTCCTGCAGGCCGATGCTACCTCAGCATGGTCCCACCACACACACCTGCGATACACAAACAAACGCACACACATAGTCAAGGCATGGATGGACATGTAGGTTGTGCATACACTCACACACAAACACACTCACACACATCAGCAGGTTAAAATGAATTCATAAATAAATGGCAACACAAACATACATTTCCATTACCAAACTTCTAACCTCAACCCAACTTTAATGCTAATATTAACCTGAAAAATAGCCTCTGGAGGATTTTCCTCATTTTATATCCTTATGAGGACTTTGGTCTCCATAAATGTAGAAATGCGTTAGCACACACAAAATTTTCAAAAATCACTCAAACAAATAAAAAGAATCGGTGAAAATGGACAGACACACGACCACACCTTGCAGTTTTAACTGATAACAATTATAATAATAGTTTTATCAAGAAAAAAATGCCAAAAAATTGCTGCTTCTTCATTATAACATACATGTTACAAAATATCATTATAAATATTGTTACAAAAGGAGTATTTTGGATTTTTTGGGCCGCTGGTGGGACCAAAGAAAGCAATTTGGCGATATCACGTTGGCTTATTCTAACTTTGCATGACACACTGTCGTTACACTTTATGCAGTAATGATTATTCAGAAAAATAATCAATAGGCAAATCGACCATCACTAGTTGTGACCCTGCTGCCAATATTGTCTGTCTGTGTAGTGACCATGTAGTGTATGTATGTGTGCGTGCATTCACTTTCACTTGTTTACACACTATGTGCATTCACAGTTGTTAGTTGGTGCACGTGCTGAGTTTTCCATGTGCACCGAATATATACAGAATTTTGTGCCGCAGAACAATATAGGGAACAAAAAAAAATCCATATTGAAAATGCAAAATACAACAAAGAGCAAGAATGACGCTGTAAAAAAAAAAAAGAAATAAATTAATTAAAAATCATGGAGATGAAAGACATGGACATGTCAAGGTCTGATGCTCAAAAGAGACTGTACTTAAGTTGAAATAATAAATGTGGGCAGGCAGCTGTGGAAAGTGGAGGTTTTCCAACATCATGTCATATAGGTTGTAAGCTGCACGCTCACACACACACACGACACTTGAACACACACCTTTCGCTGGTGTGTTGCTCACGAGGACGGTTGGTCCAAACAACGCGGAGCGCTGAGACAGAACTCAGTTTAACGGTGAGCGCTTCAAAACAGGAATTCAGCAGGACTGGCACTTCCTGTCTTTGTGTTCGCACTCAGCTCCTGTCTTTTCTGTAAACAAGCCCAAAACCATTTCTTAGACAGAGCTGCACTGTTGTTCAGAAGGGGTATATGTCTGCCCACACACACACACACACAGAGAAGGAAGAGAAGGAGCCCCCCACACACACAGTCCATCCCTCTTAAAGTCAGTAGACATAAACAATAACAGGCAACAGTGTAATTCCACTGTTGGAGAGGAAACAGGAATCCTCTGCTAAAGCTCAACACCTCTGACAAGACAGACGAAAAAAAAAAAGAAATAAAATAAATAAAACAGCTCTTATGGCCAACACACACACATGTAAATTAATTACTGAACCGTCTATAAGACATTCAGGAATATCATCCTTTTTAAATCCTTTTGGGGAGAAACACCAGGGCCAAGAAAGATAGAAAATATACAAGCAGGAATCTCATTGAGTGGATATTTACTGGCGCTGGATACAGAGCAGCAACATGAGAAAAGCCCTGAGAAGCTACAAAGGACAAGTGTGTGATATCCACTGTGATGTACATAAGTGGATTTTGAAATCATAAAAAAGCCTCATCCAATACAGAAACATCAAACTCAAAAGGGGCAGATCACCGTTTTTCTGGAAAACTAATTTCTTTTTTTGTTTGTTTGTTTGTGATGTATTTCTTCTCAGATGGACGCATGGGCTGCCAGCTGTAGACATCAGCGTGTTGCTGCGTGAGCGAGCGAGCGAGGGAGTGAGCGAGCAGGTGATCAAAGTTACACGACTGGTCGGGCAACCAATCATGTGACGCATGCTGGATAGCACTGGTCGGTCGCAAATCTGTACTCTGCAGCTCGTTCCACAGAAATCAAACACACAGCTGAGAGAGACACACTGAAAGGTCTCAAGTTATCAATGCACTTTTTTTTAAAATCAAGCTTTAATGAAGTTTCGAACCCGGGCCTTTCAGGGCACAGGAGCCACCAGGCCCCATCGCCTCCATTTAATTCTGCATTTACTGGAACTGCAAGTCTGAACGCAACCTTTTCAAAACCTGTTGAGGAAATTTCATCTGGAAGAGCGGCTCTGATGCGATGGCAAACACACAAGAGGCTGATGTGAAAATACTCACTCAAAAGTTCATTTTCAGGGACGCCCCGGTGGCTCTCTGTGCAGATACTAATGATAATGTAATAATTATGATATGATACCAGGCCTGGGTTTGAATCCAAATCAGATAGATAGATAGATAGATAGATAGATAGATAGATCTTTATTGTCATTGCACAGTCATATACGGTATAATAATGCAACGAAATTAGGGCTCAGTACTTTCGGTGCAGGGCAGAATAGAAAACATAAATAGAAATAGATACAGAAATAAATAGAAATAGAAAGCATCAGACCCCCCCTTGTTGCATGTCGTCCCCTCTCTCTGCCACAGTGACCAGCAAACAAAAGCAGAAATGCTCAAAAAACAATCCTAAATAATTATAATAATTTTCACTGGTGAATTCCACTTTGAGTGTCCAGAAATAGAAAATCTATGACAAAGTCCATCATTTGCCTTCCTGCACAGGCACCACTGGACAAAAACATCCCCTCAAACCTACAAGGTCACAGCGGCGAGTCCCTGTGCCAAACTGATTAGTCGATTCGTTGAGTGACAGGGAGTTAATTAATGAATCCATTATAATTTTGATGACTGATTAATCGGCTGTCATGCATCGAGCAGAGACGGCAAATATTTGCTGGTTCCAGCTTCACTAAGAGGCTCAGATTGTCTTCCTTTTCTCCATTCGTATCATTACAGAGTGGAATACTTTTCATTTTAGTTGTCCGACTGAGGAGGGAATCAGTTTTGGTTTGGACTAATTGATTAATCAAAAAAATAAATAAATAAATAGATTCATCAACAATGAAGGTAATGATTAGTTGCAGCTCTAAAGCATCATACAAAATTTGAATGGATTCTCTCAGCTGCCACAGGGTTCAAAGATGATTTCAGCAGCAAAACTGATCCAGGGTCTATTTTTCACATCCATCCGGTCTGTGTGAACTTCCGAGGGAGGCTAAAGCAGCCGATTGTTTGATCTGCTGTTTCTCTGGCACACAATAACGTGGTGAAGATTTCCTCCGAGGCTTACAGCGGGTCACATTTGGAAACAAGATGCAAGGAAATGCAAATGAGAGCGAGCAACTTTCCGCGGCCTTTTAAGGCGAGATGAGGTGAGCGAGGGACGGAAAAGCGTGGCAGGCGGATAAAACACGGGGCCTCAGACCGGATGCATCAGAGAGGTGAAGAGCTCTCCAGAGTGTTCGGGATGCTTTTAAAGCGCCGTCTCTCAGCGGCGTTGAAATTACACTCGCATTACTCACATGCTTGTTCTCTGTGCCAGAACAAAACAATCATAAACTCAAACCGCAAACAACAGCGAGGCCCTTCATTAGCTGTGATGCTTTGGTAAAAGCAAAGTTTTGTTCCCGATTATTTTCCAGCACTATAATTTTGTTAAAACAATAATAATCTTTGCACTGCACTTTTTCCACACTTGCAAAGGAGTAATGAGAACAAACAAGATGATTTATTATTAGCACCGTTTCTGTCATCATTAGCAGCTGCATGTGGACTGTAAAAATCAGCTCTCACACCTCCAAAAACACTGGGCAATTAAAAAATACCCACTTTTCCCAATTATCTTTTTGCATTATTGTCCTGAAACAATATTCGCCAGCAGCTCAGTTGCCTTGGTTTTTACCGTGCAGCTCCGAGTCTGGGAGCAAAACCTTCCCTCGACCTGCATCTGCCGCTGTAAACAAGAGCTCTCCGCTGACTCACGTGGTTAAAAATAAAGGTTTTAAATAATACGCACTCCTACTCAGATAAGCCCAGACTTACAGTAAAATCTAGCCAAGCCTTACTCTTGACTGCCTGCCAGTTTACCTTGCATAACGTTACACATCAGATTATACAACAGGTAGCTCCAGCCAAGCTACCCAGTTGGTCCGACAGGCTTTGTGGTCCTGCTTTTACGAGCCCCATAAATCAGGCCGAGCTGTGTTTCACAGACGGCCCGCTGCGCTGAACACCAATAACCAAACAGCTGGTAAAACACTGCTTTTTTTGAGTGTGTGTATGTGTGTGAGGACTTTCCAGACTTTTCATATCAAAGAGCCAATAAATAAATCCACATTAGACCGTGAACCACATTTAATATGATTTAGGATTCTGGCCTGTGGAGCCGAGCATCGAGATTTGATTTTCAACATCGATAACCGAGCCCGAAACTTTAAATATCGAGTGAAGCGGAGAACTGAGCCTGCTGCTGTAAACATGTACAACAGAACGGGCTACAACCATGTGGTCACTGGGAAAAATACCTGACGTAAAATCCTCTTCTTTACTACATTCCCACCAGTTTGAACTCATGTTGTTTGACCCTTTTTATCTGTTGTTTGTCTTAAAACTTCTTTCCGTTTGTGTCTCTGAACTTGTCTTCACTTGTTTTGTAATCACTTTAAAGCACAATAATTATATTAAAAGAATGACATTGTGTGGTGTTCAATTTCTGCAGTAGTAAAGCCATTTCAGAGCGATAGGAGTGTTTTATTTATTTTTTTATTTTTTTTTATGTCAGGAGTCCAGTGCTCCTCCCTCTTTACACTTGCTGTGCATATGGCCCTCCATTGTCACACCCTTTTATGGAGATGGGTGGTGCATTTACTTATGCTAATTAGGAACGGCTGGCACATGCGCAGGACAATGGGACAATCCCACGTTTAACAGAATACTCCAACGATTTGGGCAAAATCCCCCTTTTCCAATTTACCCAGACTGAGACAAGATGTGGGACACCATTTTCACCTCTGTACGTCCAGTGGTTCAGTTCCTATGGGTGTCCAATGGGAGATAGGCTAACGACTCCTATAGACTTCAAGTCTTTATGCTAAGCTAAAACGAAATGCTACCGATAAGAACTGAACCGCTAGACATACAGAGGTGAAAATGGTGTCCAACATCTTGTCTCAGTCTGGGTAAGTTGGAAAATTGGATTTTGCCCATGATTTTTTTGATGTAGACTTTTCTGCAAACTTTTCTTAAGAAGACTTTTAAAAAAAACTATTTGTGGATTAGGTCCAGTTCGTTGTTTTTTTTTTTCAGAGCATCAGACTTTTTTTTCTTTTTTAACCATAGTTACCTTTTTTGACTTATATGGAAATATCAAATGTGCCTTTTCTCAGTTCATTTAACAGAAAATCAGTTCACTTCAGACCTTTATCGTCCCAAGAAGGGAAGCATGATGAAGTTCTTTTTCATCCTACATCCTCATTTTGCTGAAGTCTCCCATTCTTGGACATCTGCCAGAATATTTTGCAACAGCTGCCTTTATACAGCGTCTAGGTGGCGTTACCTGCAGCTAATCACAAATGCTCAGGCACACAAGTTCACGAAAAGAACATTTGGTGAGCTTAGAGGTGACTTCTTATTTTTTCTCTCTCTTATCAGAAAAATAACAGAAAATATAACAGAAATTTAAGAGAACACTGCTGCATGTTTTCCAGTGGCTTGTTAAGATGCAGAGTTTTGGTTTGTAACTTAACGGTTAGTCACCAGATGCCATAATCTTTTGGGAAGTTTACTCTGTACCACTTAAAAGTTGATTCCTTCTATGATTCCTCGTTAGCCGAATGTGTTCATTATCAAGTCAGATCTGGAGGCACAGTCGGCACTATCATGTGTTTTCTCCCGCCTTTTCTCCTGTTTCTGGTTAATTGGGAGGATTAGAATTTATTTCGATTACTTTGTTGTTGGGCAGTTTTGTTTTGTTTTTTTATGATTTTGACTTTGTTTCATCCCGAAGTTGCTGTGAATAAAGCCTCCTCATATCCACAATAAACTGAGTTTTTCCTCTTCGTGTCTCCTCCTTGTTTCCTCTGGACTATTTTAAGGTGGTAACACGACACTGGCCCAGTACCGTATTGGTGCATCAGCAGCAGTACTGACATGTAGGCTGTGCAGGTGAGGAGACATCAGCAGAGTTCAACCTGTGAGCAACATACCCATCCTTACACTGTACATGCTCTTTGAGTGCCAATTTACACGGAGCGAAGTAAAAATACACTTCAATTATCACTCAAGTTCCCCCACTTTACAAACCACGGCTCTATTGATGCCCAGCAGGAGTCGACTCTCTTTTTCCATCTATAGGAGGGTGTAAATTTGGGGCCTGCTCAGCGATGCAGAGGTAAATATAAACTCCAGTCAGCGATCATTACAACCACCTGTAGAAGCAAAAATCAATTGTGTTTTCAAAAAGGCATTCATTTATGCTCTCTGCCCTTTAAAAAGCCCTATCCTCATCATTTCCATCTGTTTAATGGCATTATGATGTGTACTATCAATTTAGATCAGATTAACATCAGTCTAATAAAAAGTTGAGTTACTCTCTGCTGCAGCTCTGGCTCGGCAGGGAAGGACTCGATGTCTTTGTAATCTAAATTTTGCACTTGAAATTAATCCATCCCCAAAATATTCAAAGCACAGATACATGCACATGAGTGGAGATAGGCACAAGAAACCCCACATTTCTATGGCCATTTTCAACTGCAACAACGTCCTGAGGCACCGTTACAGGTTATAAAAAGTATCAGAGGCTGAGAAAATCTGTCGACAATCAGGGATTAAAACAGGATGTGGTTTTAAAAGGGATGCACGAAAATATGGGCATGATATGTGAAATCGGTCAAATCTGCCCTGGTTGTGGCCTTTGTCAGAATCTTCTCCGGGACAGCAACATCCAAGCCTGTTTCACTAGGATGAATCTTACAGTTTTGAGAGAAATTGCTGTATAAAAATGAGTATGGCATGTTTTACATAACCCAAGTTGAAGTAATTTTCTTATTTCGCCCAGAGGAATGTGTAAATTTTCAAAACCGCTCTATTTATGTCTGGATCTGCCAGTAACCACAATAAAATGTTTATTTCACTACAGGAGAGACTTTAGGTTCTCTGCAATTAAGTGCAGAAAAAAAAAGAAAAAAAAAAAACGAGTTGGAAAATATCGGCCTATCTGATATTGACAAACACTCCAATATCATGGATCCCTAGTTTTTAACTGACTTTTACTGTATTCAGCAGGAGCTTGACTGTTAGAAACACTGATCTATGATTACAAAATAATTATACTAAATATAGATCTGATAATAAAATATTAAAGCACAGTTAAAAATGAAATAAAAGAAACTAAAAAATTCACTGCATTTGGGAAAGCTGTGCATTCGGCATGCAGCCAGACGGAGGGGAAACCTAAAGTAAGACTAGAGAAAAGCTCCTCACGCCTGGTTCTCCAGGCACTGGAAAAGGAAACAAGAGGCGGCTCCAGAACTTCATGGGTTCTGGCAAGTCGCAGGTTAAGGAAAGTTCCAGGTTCACCCCTGACAATCGAAAAGGGCCAGTAATCACAGGAAAAGCTCAACAGGGGTGTTAACACTCATCGCAGCCACAGCAACGGGCCACTGTGTACTTGGCTCTTTGGCTATCTGACTGCAGTAGAAGTAGAAGTACTGTTCCTTTGACTCCAGTAGAAGTAGAAGTACTGTTCCTCTGCTGGTATCTGACTGCAGTAGAAGTAGAAGTACTGTTCCTCTGCTGGTATCTGACTGCAGTAGAAGTAGAAGTACTGTTCCTCTGCTGGTATCTGACTGCAGTAGAAGTAGAAGTAGTGCAGTAAAAATGTCCTGCAGTAAAAGTCCAAAGTGTCTCATTTCAAATGTCCTGGCAGGAAAAGTGACTGAGCTCCTTTTTCCAAACAGTAACTGTGTTCGCTGGGATCTTTTCCATGCAGTTAGAAAAGGAGGAGAGAACACGCTGCACACTACATGCTTTTAAAGGGGCATTACACTCAACTGAAGTGAGGACCCTGTAGACTCAACTGCTAAATAATGGAATAAGCACAGGTGGTTGAGTCTACATTGTTCTCATCATCAGGCCAGCCCACTGATGTCATTCCCCATCTTTTCACACTTATTCCACTTATTTTTGCCAACAAAGACTCAACAAAGCAGAAGCAGATACCTCTTCTCATCTGTGCTGGCCCGAGCTTTTATTGTGAAAGGTTCCGCAATCTGTCACTGATCATTTGTTCTCTGTAAAGGATGTGATTTAAAATGTAATGAAGGACAAAACTCGGACTGGAAAAGCACTGACTTCCGAGCGCGACCTCTTCTTGGAGAGATCTCAGGGCCGGAGCTGAGTGCAGATGTGAGCTGGGAGTGTATCAGCTCAGAAAGAAAAAAAAAAAAAAACTATTTGTCAAAAAAGCCAGCTGCATCACACACACCGTGCTGCAGACAGAGTCCATGTCTCATAGATGGTAAATGGTGTTTTTGCACCCTGTGTCTGCCTATTTTCTTCTCCCCGCTCCTCGTTGCTCATCAAAAGTGTAAAATATTTGCTTAATGGGCATCTGCCTGTGAAAATGCTGCTTTCCCTTTGCACCGCACACAGAGACATAAATGACTGTAAAATGAAATCAAATGAACTTAAATGAAACATTACTGACCTGCGTTAAGTGCATACGTGCTGTGCTGCCACTCAAAAGCCAATGAGCGGCGAGCGGCGGAGTAATTACACTAACAAAACGTGACCTCGGAGTGAGCCGTAAATCATTTCATAGCATTTTACAGATTTCATTTTAGCATTTATTATATGAAATCTAAAACCGGAGTCGCGACCTTCTAAAAGCACAAGTAGTTATTTTGCCGCTTGCTATTGTGGGACGGGTACATTGCCATACAATTTACACCGAACCACAGATTGCTTAGTTGAAAGAGAGAACGTGGGCGCCGTGCAGCACGTTGTGAAGAACCCATTTAGTTTAAACAGAACTTTGTGAGGAACTTTAATTTGACCTCCAGTTTTGCTCACCCACAGTCCAAAGTGAGTTACACAAAACTCCTGCAGCCATACAGCAGGTTTGCATCCATATCCTGCATAACTTAAAGAGTCACATCTAGCCAAGATCCATTTGATTCCCTGCCATCTAACTTTTTTTTTTTTTTTTTTTTTTTTTTTTACATAACTTTATATACCAGGGAAAAACCAAACATTTCTGCATGCTGTGCCCGAGGCTGTAATATAACTGTTACATAACATAAATGTTTGCTATTTTGGGCCGCTCTGGATTAGTTTGGCTTGTAGGCGAGACATTTGTTTCTGTGTCATCTTAACTTTACACAGTCTTATCACTCTAAAGTAACGGTGACATTTGCTCTTGCTGCACTTTTTTTTTTTTTATTCCCCTTTTACTTTTTTCTCCTCACCATATTACCACAGGAACATCTAGTCCAAGCCTTTTCATTTCAAAAGGGTTTTTCATTCCAAAATTCATGCCTGGAAAAAATTACTGCAATGTTTGCTCGCAAAACACATCAAATACACAAATGACTCAAAAATAAAATCACATATATTCTGTAATAAAACATCATAAGGTGACTCACAACTTTAATAGCGGCCCATTACATGCTTTCATGCCAGTAATAATTGTGCAAAAGGGATCGAACTGTGCTGGTGCACTGAGGCACAGGGCATGCTCTTTGCAACATCGCCGGCTCAAATCTGAATTCCAATTTCCTGCCCCGGCCCCACAAATGCGCTTCCTAACTATGCGGGGAAGTGCCTTGAAAAGTAATTAAAAATAAATTAATTGTGCCGAAGCCTTTGTTACAAATTGTCGTGAGTGTTAAAGTGTCCTGTTTCGACCCCGCCGCCCCTCCGTGTCTCTCTCGTAACCTCACACACAGCGGGCCAGGGAGGTCTTCCAAGGACATTTTGATTCAGCCAGCAAAGCACTCTGGAGCACAGCATTACTTTGAGACGGGCCGGGCGGCGCGAGAGAGGCAATTTAAATTCAATGTATATGGAAAATGGATTGCTGATGAGGGCGAAAATATAAAAAGAAAGGCGCAGAGAGGCGAGTAAAAATACGAAAAGGGGACGGGGACGGTGTGAAGGAGCATTAAGGAGATGGACAGGACATAAAGCAGGTGGTGGTGGTGGTGGAAGGAGAGAGAGAGAGATAAGAGGCACTGCGGCGACACGAGGTGGGGAGGGCGAGCCACAGAGTGAGGAAGGGGAGGGGTGTGTGTCTGTCTGTCTGTCTCGTGTCCTAAAAACACCCCTCATGTCCAAAGGGGGGAAGGGGTGAAGCAGCCTAAATATCCCCGGTAAAAATAGGGCAACCAGAGAGTCGGCGTGCCAGCATCAGGGCAAAGCTACTGGCCTCCGTTCACCATATACATAATGAAGAGTTTCCTCATAAAACAATATAAAAAAAAATGTAAGGTACATTTTAGTGCAAATACAAAGAAAATTAAGGATAGCGGGGAACTTAAAAGTGCCCAAAATGAGAAATTTCACAGACTGTTCAGACTCAAATGAGAAAAAAAAAAACGTAAAAGCGCAGAATAAACGTGTGATGTTACGGTTGAATTTTCACCGTCGGCCCACTGCGCTCAGAAATGGCGCGCTTATTTTTTTGTCAATCGAGGATAAACCGTGCTCGTTTTTGCAGCTTCAATTTTCAGTGCCTTCACTCACAGGAAGTGACGCGTCAAAACCTAAGAGTCAAAATACAAACCTGCTAAGATTTTTTTTTTCTTCTGCACCCTCTCCACCAAACCAGACACTAAAACAAAATAAAGATCCAACAGTGTTCACTGTGCAACACCGGCCGATGAAATCCTTCAAACTTTTGTAAAGTCAAAGTTTCAGAGTTCTTCACTTTTCAGTATTTTATGAGACGAGCAACAAAAAACGTCACGTAATGATTTTTGAACCTTAAAATGGTTGGATACAAATCTAAAAATTCTTCATATACACAATATCTGCATTTTGGTGATGACTCTGCTGCCTTTATGTGATGTTGAATATTGTAACTCTGCTTTTTTTTTTTACATTTATCCTGATATAAATGCATTTACCTGTAAAACTGAATGGTTGAACAATGGAAATCAAACAATCTGTTAACGTTTATTGCTAATTTGGCAGTACTGACGTCTCCTAATGTTCAAAACCCATGGTCTGGCGTTATGCATTGAATTGTACCATGATATATCATATTATAATGAGGTAATATTTTGGAAATAGTACAGAGTAACAGAGAAAAAGTGAAACCTGGCGAGAGACAAACTTCTTGCTAAACTCGTAACCCTGTAGGAGAGGTCAAATACTTTAGCATGTTTTTGCAAAAATTCAAAATCCTGCTCATCCTCTCTCGGTTATTTCCAACGCACCGCAGCCACTCGCTCTTCTTCATTCACAGCATACTCGGAATCGAATAAATCTCAGCCTCTGCTCCTCGGAGGCCAGATAGGTGAAGTTAAGTGCACGAGGAAGCTCCTGCGCCTGGGTAAAAGCCAAAAGCCGTCAATAAAACAAAACGGCGTCCTGAACGAACTGAACTTGAAAAACTCCCCCTGCCTTCCTGGGGCCAGCCCGGCCCATCTGGCACTTGAAACTCGTTAAAATGAAACGGCGATCCCTGCCAACGCTGTGGGACTGCGGTTTGGTTCCTGTCATGCTAATCAGCGTCGACTTGTTCAGCTGTTTCCAGTTTTTGGTGGCCGCTCTGAACGAAAAGAACACGAGCCGAAAAATGAACGAGCCCGCCAGGTTGATATCCCCCCGGGGGGATTTAAGAAGGAGGTAGAGAAAGGTGTGGGAACAGAGGTGGAATTTGTTCAGAGTTCCCAGTGAGATATCCACCCTTTGACAGAGACGAACGCCGGCGCTGACAAAATAGTTCTTGGCACCAAATCACAGCATATTATGGGTTACTAGCAGAGCTGTGAGTCATCCAGGACCTTTGCTTACACAACAGTAATGTTTTTAAAGATGGAGTCATCTGTGCTTTGGAGCGGCTGATGGATGAATCCCAGGTAGGAACCGTTTTACGATGCAAATACACAGAGCCAATATCGGCTTTTTTTTTTTTTTTTTACTGAACATCAGACATTCATGTGGTCCGGTGCCAGAGTGATGGAGGTTTTTCCCTTCACCACAGCTACATAAGACAAGTCTGTACAACCTGTAATTTTTTTTTTACTTTGTCTCTCCGTGTAATTGCAATAATTCTGTTCTGTATTTTACAGATGCTTTCATTTACAAAGGCGGCGAGTGAGTTTTAGCGGACACTGAAGAGATGATGGGAGTTATTTTTGTGTCCGAGGATGATCAAAATTATTTTCCAGCAGCTTTTCCACCCTGACAAGAACAATTTTAAAAACATATAACATATTAAAACATATTGAATATAGCATACATAAGTATATAATATGATCAGAAATATATAAATTTACCATTTCTTCCCAGCATTTGCTCAGAACTTTTAACTTTGATTTTTGTGTTTTTGGGTGAAAATGTTATAAAACATAGGAGTAAAAGCACTCCTACATATTCAGAGATGTTTAATGAAGCCAGTTTGGAGCTGCTGAAAAATTTGTATTTTTGCAAGCAGCTTCAGACGAGCCTCACTCAATTCACTGCCACTGAATTTGCACCACTCTTGTTCACTGACACAGTGTTTTAACTGTTTTGCATCAGATAAATTTCTTTTAAGAAGTACTCGCGGAACAAAAAACAATAAAACATATTGAATATCAGCACAAAGTCAAAGTTGGCCTTTAAAAACCGACATCATTTGAGCCTTATGTCATGAAATTTTAGCTTTATCCTCTCTTGATCTGAGTAAAGGTCAGAGGTCGGGTACACGAGAGCGTGTCCTCGCAGACGGAGGGGACTGAGCGCGTTGCTCAAGGACACTTCAGCAGGGTAAACATGGGGCTTGAACTGAAGGCTGGGTTAACCCCGAGTGACGGGGGCAGGTAAAGATTTGAGCTTCTGGAGGTGTGAAGGACTTCGTTAACACAGCTGAGGAAGCCACTACCTCACTGCTCGGACCGAGGTTTCCTTCTCTCGGGTGGTGAAGGAGGAGGCAGCAGCGGCGCCAAATCCCGTTGTTTTCAATGGTTTGGGAACAGCGAGGCCGAGCTGAGAGCAGCACGTTGCTTCCACGACGCTTCGATCTGACCTAGGGCTGCACGATGCGGACAAAATTCACCCCTCGACATTTATGCCAAATATCTCGACAGAAGTGTAGCAACGGTGAAAATGAAGCCTTCTCCAAAGCACAGCGTAATGATATCAGATGGATTTAGCAAATGCAGTTACTTCACAAAGGATTTTATTGATCCAAACAGACCAATCACTGTCTTGGGCTGCATTCAAATAAATTTGTGTGTCTGTCCTTTGGACCAGAACCAGAGCTTTATGGCACTTGATGTCGTTGTTCTCTCCTGAATTGATTTTTGTTTGTTGGTGTATAAAAACCTCATATGTACTTTGGATAAATGCATCTGCCAAATGTGAATTGTAATTGTAAATAAAATTAGCTGCGAAATCTGCTTTGACACAATGTTTTGACGACACTTTACATGACATTTGAGCGTTCTTTAGAAAATGCAGTTACTTCACAATATGCTTTTTTGATCAGAGCGGACTGATCACTGTCTTAGGTTAGCCCTAACCCTGAATCGTCCATATCGCTGCATTTGGAGATATTAATATCACACCTGTTCACGTCTAGGTAACGACATGATAGCGACATATCGTTCAGGCCCAGTGTCACTCCATCCTAACCTGACCAATCAGACGTGTCAGGCTCTAACGAGGTGGGACTGACGGACGTTAGCAGCATCTACTGCAGCCTGACCGCTCGGCTGCCAGTTCACAACTCACTGGTTACCTAGCAACCACACGCTGCACCCGCTGCACCCGCCTGTCCGAGCGCAGCGGGACGCTTCGCCGCGTACACTTTCATAATTGCGGCGTGATCATCACCTCGGCGTGCGCTCTGATGGAGGTTGGAGAGTTCAGCTTCCTCTGTGCAGAAATGATCGCTCGCACAAACTTTTGAAATTGCACTTCCTGAGCGCCGGGATGTTTTTTCTGCCGCCTTTACCAACACCAGAGATGACATTTTGAGCGAATCCAGTGGATCTACAGCCTCGCACTCAACGCAGATGGGGCCTCTCGGTGATTTAGGTTGATGAGACGGGCGCGGGTTTTGAATTAAAAGCGTTGCCTTGAGCGACTTTAACGGAGAAAACACACACAGGAGTTATGATTTGGATCCATACGTTCCTCAATAAAAGTGCAGCCAGTTCACACATGCACTCACAGACGCTATATAATTACCTCCTGAAAGCCCATGAGAGAGAGGGAGATGGATGCGAAAAAGTGAGAGAGAGGAAGGGGTGAGTGTCAGCGAGAGAGAGAGAGAGAGAGAGAGAACGAGTCAAGTGCGGCAGAGGAAAAGAGAAAAAAAAAACGAATGATAAAGGAGGGGGGCAGTGAGAAGACAGCTGCTTGCATAAGCTGCCTTACATAAGATCTGGCTAATAGTGCCACTGTTCGGCTTACTAGAAAAAAGTTACACAAGATGTATGCCAAGACACAAGGAGGCTGTGCAAACACACACTCACACACACACACACACACATGCACACACACACAGTATTTATATATAGTGAGTTCTTATCAGGTGCAAAATCCCTTTTTTATCTCAGACTCGCTGTTCTCCCTCTAACTCTCTGTCTCTCTCTCTCTCACACATAAAACCTGAAAATTACACACTTTCTTACTCTGTTAACCCTCCCGCTCCACCCCCCACCCACCCACACACACACACACACACACACACACACACACACACACACACACACACAGTAGCCTCATACCCCCAGAACATACGTCAGCAGCGTTGAACAGTGTGTACCGGGGCCTCATTATAAACCCTGCAGGAGCTCAAGGCAGATCAAAACTAGTGAAAAGAGAGAGGAGAGAGAGAGGGGAAAAAATAGGATCGTAACATGGAACACGGGAAAAAAAAAAAAAAAAAGAAAGAAAAGAAAGTCAGTAGGAAACGCGCGTGAAGGTCAGATCCGCCAGAAACGACAGAAGTGGGCGTTCTTCCAAAAATCATTCGGGTCGATTCAAGTTTTAATTCAGCCGACTCAAAGAGTGGCATTTTTTTTTTTGAAACTGTAAAAGCTGTTTTTTTTTTTTTTTTTTTTTTGTGGATTCAAGGACATTTTACAGAGAAAGAGACAACAAAGAAAGCAAGATGAGGATGGAGGCTTGGTCATGATTACACGACCTGTGGCTTCAGTTTACACTTCAAATCAAAAAGCTGAAGGAGGGGAACAGACGCCGAGCGTGAAGGCGGCTGGAGTCAGCGAGCGCTCTGAAGCCTTACATCAGAGAGCGAAAAAAAAACAAAAAAACAAAAAACCCAAAAACGCCTGACATGCCGACACTCGCCGACTTCCCCGGGCATTTCCATGATTTTTAACAACCAGTCTGGAATTCCTTTCAAGCGCCTTTACATCGGTATAGACAAAACATAAAAGGAAATGTCAAACAACATGTTTAAGAGTAAACAAAACAAAACTTCAGGGGGCAAAAACATGACAAAACACACACATCTATAATTCAGTCCACTGATTAGGAACTGATTCCAAACGGAGATGATTCGAGTCTAATTAGGCTGTAAAACTTCATTTAATTTTTAATTGAACTCCCTGACAGCAGATCCACTTTTGCCTCGTCGCCTTTGAAAACATGTCCAACACGGCTCTTATTGTCTTTCCCCTAAGTAGCTCAAAAATAAATAAATAAATAAATAAATAAAAGTGGCAGCTTGTTTTAAAATGTGGCTGCAAAATCTGTTAAATTAAGTTTATTCGTTTGCCTCATTCCACTGATCACCACAACACTTATTATTGCTTTACAAAATTATCATCTTTCAAAAAAAAATGTATTAAAAAAAAAAATCATACAAAGTCAGACTTGTCAATAGCCAACAGTACATAATGACCACCTATCTAAATGGCGGTTTTAATGAAATAAACATAATAGATTCATGTGGTGGCACCTACCATCACGGCAAGAACATAAATATTCGTCCATAAATAAGAGAAAGGAGCCCAACGCTTCATAAGTCATGATTATACTTGTATAAATCACATTTTTAGCACTAGAACTTTAATTTAGACCCAAATAGTGAGAAGATGTGCTGTGAAAACTTGAAATAAGAACCAAAACACCACAACCTGATAACATTACAGGGGAAAACACAGTGACAACGTTGTGTTTTTGGAAACCTGAGCGCAGAATGAGCTTATTTTATGGAGTTTTGGGCTTCCTTTTTGGAAACGGGGTCACGCTGATTTGGCCTGTGTGAGCTGGCGGCCGACGCTCTGGTGTCACGCAGGTCATTCGCGTAAAGTAATCAACCGGCGTCTACTTTTCAATCTATGGTTCCCAGATTGGATATTGAATAACAGCTTCCTTTTGTTATTGGAAAGGCTTATGGATTTAGATCGACGTCACGCCCAGTCGCTTGTGTAACGAAACTGCATCATGACGGAGCCTGGCATGGGCGGAGGAGAAAAAAACAACAACAACAAAAAAACACACACACACTGACACACAATAAAGTCATGTTGCTTTCATTCTCAGCTAAAATAACGTGCAGTTCAAAGGTGCAGCGGCTTGCAAAAATCCTCTTGTGAGTGTACGGCGTGTCAGTGTGCGCCGTGCGTCTTTGTAGGCTATTAATACGTCGGCACCGGGGCCACAAAGTTGAATTCCTGTGAGTTTACTGTACTTGTCAGGAGGAATCAAAGCGCTACCAGCTGATTCACCGGGGTTGTGCTCAGCCTGTTTGTGTGACGCAAATGAAACAACATGTCAAAGCGTTTATCCAAATGTGCTGCTACTTGTGGCCAAAGCAAGTGATCTGCATAATAATTCTTCTAATTCAGATAAAAATAAAAAAAAACAAAACAAAAGAGAGATCCTTAAAATAACAGCAGCCTGGCGTTTCTAATTTGGATCAAACCCCGCTGAGACGTACGGGACGTGCAGGTTTAGTGTAGTATTTCTAATTCCGGCGTGAACCTTTAAATACCTGCAACACGTACCCGTTCATTCAACCCAGGATTAGCCTGCACTTCACAGAGGGGCCTAAAGGTTATGCATGCTCTCTCTCACACACACACACACACGCAGGTTAGTGACCTAGTTCAAGAAACAATGCTGACCCGCAAACAAACACACACACACACCATTCAGAGGATATTTTTAGGCAGATAAGCCCTCCGGCCAACCCCACCTTGGCACCACATCTAATCCCCACCCACCTCACCTCAGCCTATGGTGTCTGAGCAAAATATTAAAAAGATAAATAAAATAAAAATCTAAATAAAAAAAAAAGTAATTAATTAAAAACAACTTGCTGCATTAAGTATTAGTGAAATAGTAAAAACAGCACACCAAAATTAATAAAATAAATTTAAAAAATAATTATAAAATAAAATAAGAAAAAATAAAATAAAGAAATAAAATTTTAAAAATAAATCAAATTTAATTTAAAAAATAATTTTAAGAAATAGAACTCAATGGTGAAAGTGAAAAATTACTTTCAAAAAAAGAAAAACCGGTTAAATATATGTAAATTGATTAAATCAGTTATTATCAAGTCGATGTATGGTGTTAATGATGTTGTGATGTCTCGGCAGCTTCCTGTGACTCGGTGCTAATGGCTCAGGCGCTCACACTCTAATTCAATACTTTCTCCATGGAGTGTGTGTGTGTGTGTGTGTATGTGTGTGTGTGTGGGTGTGTGTGTGTGTGTGTGTGTGTGTTCAGCGAGTTCAAAGTGAAGAGGCGCTGCTGAGGGGGAGAGACGGGGAAGGAGGGGGAGGGGAGGAGAGGGGGGATCAGAGATCAGAGGGCCAAGGTGATCTCCCATTGGACGCCGCTGGCTCATCTCCAGCCAATCAGCTTGGGCCGGCGGGTTCACCGGGGTCCTTCAGGGTTCAGGCGGGGACACGGAGGGGAAGGGTCTCCTCCACTCACCTAGCAGGACTCGGCTTAACACGCCGGCTCGCGTTTAAAAGACCACAGGAAAACAAGCCAAAGCTCCAATGTGAGGACAGAGGGCTGACACCGAGGACGTGTGAAGAAATGACAAATGAATGAGGGTTTTACAATTTTAAAAAACAAAAATGTGACGGATTTTTTTGTTTGTTTGCTTTGTTTTGTGCCATAAAAACAAAAATGAGCACTTTTCCAATCTAAGTCCTCCCTGTTTGAAAGATACTGAAAGTAATAAAATAATAATAATAATAATAATAATAATAATAGACAATGATTTTCTTTCTGGTATATGGCATTTTGTCCGGATCCAGACTTCATTAATAGCCTCAGTCATTTTAATAGCTGCGTTTTCAAAGGCTTTTAGAGGGCTAAAACTTGGTTCAAGGTTTCCATGTGACCGGGAAAGTACTGTCCATTAACCCTGCATTTTGAATAATGACTGGGAACCTGAAAACTCCAGTGCTTATGTTCCAAACTCTCAGAAAACACTGAAATCATCCGGCAGCTCTGCTTCCTTTTTGATCCGAAAGTAAAAAGTGGAAACAGTCATTTTGCATCGTGGGAGTTCACTTATTTTGCACACTTTTCCCATCTTTGACAAAAATGAGTGAGCACTTATCTGTGGTAGAAAAAATAACTCGATTGAATTTAAAATTTGTGCAATTTCCAACCATTCCACTTTTTTTTTTTTTTGTTCAGGTCCTTGTGACTTGTGCAGGGAACATCACAGAGAGGCAAAACGCTTCTCTGTCAAAACGAGCCTCTCGTCGTCCATCTCTACTCTTCCAATAAAAGCGACACAAAGTTCGATAGAGTTTCCAGCCAACATGCTACCTGGTGTTTCAAGCTGCCCCTCCTTTTGCATCACGTTCAGTTATAACAGGTGTTAGACGGAAGTTAATAACTAATATTGTCCAAATGTGACAAATTTCATGGGAAAAAAGGACAAGGATTTCGGTGATGTTGAGAAATTTGTTTTGTTGTTTACTTTCTTGTTTAAAAGGCATTTCATTCTTTTGTAAAAAAAAAAAAAAAAAAAAAAAAAAAAAAACATCATTAAACAACTGAAGCTGCAAAAATCAAAAGTGAAAATTTGCAATAGCCGTGACCACGTGCATGCATTAATCCACACGTGCATGCTTTCACACACACACACACACACACACACACACACACACACTTCATAAACACTGCAACTCCATGGCAAATTGCAGTTGCGGCTGCACAGCAAGTCCGCTGATACCTCCAAGCGAGGCTCTGTGACCAGCGGCTCATGAATTATGAAAGGGGGCGTGACTAAATGGTGGGTATGTACTTTTTTGCCATAGGCCACTCCTACTGCCACGCCCCCATTTTAGCCAGCTGGCATGAGCACATGTCAGCCTCCTGCAGCGATATGGCCCATGTGTGTCGACTCAGCACAAAGAACGGTGAAGCCCGGCTCATTTTGCACCGAGTGAAAGATGCTCGCTACTCCTCAAGTTAAAAATGAGTGTGGGAGGGCTGAGGTGGCCGCTGGGTTTCACCGGTGTTGGTGCTCGTGGTGATTAAAGAGCTCGTTTGCTCGACAGCGGTTGTGATTGTGATGGTTTGTTCTGTATGGATCAGATTTTGGTGTGCTGTGTGTTAAAAGGCAAATGCTGCTGCAGCTGCTGAGCCACGTTTGTTTAGGTTTTTGCCCACATGCTCTTTCCTCCTGCAGTCTGCTCGAGTATATGTGTGTGTGTGTGTGTGTGTGTGTGTGTGTGTGTGTGTGTGTGTGTGTGTGTGTGTGTGATTGTGCACTGATGCTCTTCACTGCCCCCCACCCCCTCTTCTCTCTCTGTGGGCTCCGTCCCCCGTGAGAGCGACTTTGTTGCATTGCACATAAAATGATCCCAGTCTCTTGCACGCAGACACACCGAGGCACCAAGCTTGTTAATTAAACACCGATATCCGATCAATACTCGGTATCAGAATCGGTATCAGGACTGACAGAGTCGGATCGGCGCGTCCCTGTCTAGCAGTATCAGCTAGGGCTGGGCGAAATGTCTTTGACCAAATACTTTGAGCCGGTTGAGGCAGATGATAAAAAAACAGCTACAACAGTCGGATAAACCCAGAAAACTGCATTTCTGCACAGTGTTGCAGCCTCTGAAGCCAGGAAACGCCACGTCATGGTATCACGATGTCGGAAATCCCAGATGATCCCTGGTTTGACATCACAGAATCGATCGATGAGGTATTGATACGTGGCCCAGCCCTGGAATCAGCTGATCGATACGACAGTCTGTGTGTGTGGAGCCACAGACACACACCTGAGAAAAAGGCCTATACACACTTTGGACCAGAGAGGGTCTAAAGAGCTAAAACTAGGGACCATTACATGAAAACAAACACAAGCACTGTGATCCAAACACACACACACACACACACACACACACAAACATTAACTTTGAATAGAGGCAAGCCAAGATTAAGTTACTGACCGAACAAATGAGCTGCAACCAGAGAAACAACATGGACAGATGCACACACACACACACACACACACACACACACACACACACACACACAGATACAGAGATAAACAAGAGGACAGACGTCTAAAAGGTCTACGTTACCGGTCAACCAATGACTAATGTCAACAATAACAGGTGCATCAAGATAATCAAGCGAGTGTGATTGCGTGCACGCGCACACACACACACACACACACACACACACACACACACACACACACACACATATTATGGGCTTTATGCATGTGGGAGGAGGGGAGAGAGCCTATCTAAGGTTTCTGCTCAACAAATGAGCGACCTCAACAATAACAACTGCTGTAATGTAGACAGGCAAATGTACACAATCACTCTCTCTCTCTCTCACACACACACACACACACACACACACACACACACACACAGTGAATGTGAGATGTCTCCCGGAATCCAGGATATTCAGGTATTCAGTTCCCACAGTAGCAACATAAACACACACATTGAAGAAAGCGAGATGACCTGGGATGCACTGACACACACACACACACTCACACACACACACACCAGACCAGTTATGCAACCTTCAGACAGACAGATCTGCTCCATATCCAATATCCCATGCTTCTAAACAGCCGGTAGGCTAAATGCCAAATACACACAAACACACCTATACCCACATCAACAGACACACACACACAAAAACGCAGGCCCACACATGAAGGCCTAGAGGAACACACACACACACACACACACACCATCTCAGTGAGCTGTAAGGCTAAATCTGACAAATCTAAACAGGCCGGTGTCCATCAATAAAGCAGAAGCTCCTGAGAGAGAGAGAGAGAGAGAGAGAGAGAGAGAGAGAGAGAGAGAGAGAGAGAGAGGTGGGGGGGCGGAAAAATGGGAAGAAAGACAAAGAACAATAGAAAGACAAAGAAAGAGGCAAGGAGACAGAAAAAGATGCAGAAAGAAACAAAGACAAAAAGAGAAAGACAAGAAAGACGAAAAGGACAAGAAAAAATAGACAGTGAAATAAAGACAAAGAAAGAAAAAGAAAGGCAGGAAGTAAGAGAGAAAAGAAAGAAAGAAAGAAAGACAGAAAGAAAGAGTCAGACAGAAACGGGAAGAACGACATACAGAAAGAAAGACAGGCAGAAGGAACGACAGACAGATAGAAAGATGCTGAAAAGAGAAAAAACAAACAGACAGAAAGAAAGAAAGATGAAAGAAACAAACAATAGACAGAAACAAAGAAAAAGAAAGACAAAGACAGAGTACGAAAGACAAAGAAAGTGACAGAAAAACAGAAAAACAAAGAAAGAACAATAGACAGAAAAAGAAAGTAGTAAGAAAGAATTTTTTCTTTCTTACTTCTTTCTTTTTCTGTCTATAGGGTTAGAAACAACAAGAAAAAAATATAGACAGGCAAATAGACATAAAGACTAAGAAAGAAAAAGAAAGACAAAGTAAGACTGTAAGAAAGACAAAAAGGAAAGAAAGAAGGGAAAAAAGAAAGACAGAAAGACAAAAAGAAAGAGAGAGAGAGACATGTTTGTTGAAGTTTTCCATTAAAGGCAAACGGTCATGAGGCAAGAGAGAACCATATGCTCAGCCATTTACCTGGGCAAAACAAGCAGCCCACACACACACACACACACACACACACACACAACATCCCCTGAGGGACTCTCTGTTTAACAGTGATCCGGTGTGTGTGTGTGTGTGTGTGTGTGTGTGTGTGGATGGTGGGGGGTTACAGGGGGATACAGGAGGCTACAGGCGAAGAGAAACATCCAAGAGCAGAGAAGATGAAAAAGGGAGAGAAAAAGGAAAACAAGTGAGTTTGGGCTGCGACAGCTGGCCCTCCCTCCCGTGGCCCTCGTCCTCACAAACGCCTTTTTACATCACGACCCTTAACAACGACGACGCCCGCGGCTCTAATGACACTCTCAATGCGAGGTCGGACGAGAGACGCCGCAGCGCTCGAGAAATCCACGATCAAAGCGGCGGCTGTTGTTGTTTTTGTTCGGGGACGAAACACAGGAAACACACTTGGCCCGACCTCACATGACCTTTTCACCGTCGGGTTTTGCGGTGACAAATAAAGGATCTGTGTCGTTAAAAAAACGCTGGGATATGAACTGTTAGGGATTCCCCATTTGTAATTAAGAACTGACTACTGGCCTCATCCTAAATAACACACTGTTCCAATTAAACAAATTACTTGGTTTGCTTGAAGCACAGTTTCAATTATCTTCCTGTTTACTACAGCTCTGCCATATATCAATATATAACCATATGAGGATTTTGGGCATCATAACGTCAGGATATGTTTTATATTTGCCATATTTTCCTGGTTTTATAGGCTGTGTTAACTCCTCTAGCAGTTCTGTTATTTGCATCTATCAGATTATCTTTCACAGGTGTAGGCATGTCTGTAATGCTCAGCTTTTCTTGTTGTCACAGTAATAGAGGTGTTCATTCACTTCTGTGTTTGGCATTGAGCTCATAGTTAGTGCTGCTGTTGGACTGGACAGCATTTTATTGAGATGTGTTTCTGCTATTTTGTCCCCCTCATTGTATATAAATATGGAGGGACAAAAAATTGGAAACAACTCTCAGTATAATGCAGTCCAGTACAAGACCTCTGCAAACTACAACCTCAATAATAAACACAGAATTAAATTTACACATTCTCCACAATGTCAACACAAACTGAACATTATAAACTTTGTTAAAAAGGTAGAATTTAGCTTTTGCATTGAACTGCATTCGATTGTACAGGTGGTACTGATAAAGTGGACACTGAGTATTCGTATTTTTTCACCCACAAAGCATTCACAAGATTTAACTATGCATGGCAAAGTTTCACAGAGCAGATTTCTGTCTTATTCTGATCTTGTTTTGTTCAACTTTTGGCTTTCTTTGATTAGACTTAAACCATTTATTTTAATTGATTAGTACTAATTAGGGATGCACTGATCTCAGCGCCGATATCAACATTTTACCTGGATCAGGTATCTGTAAAACCAGCCGCTCCGTAAGACCGATCCTTCCCCTTTAAATCTTTGCGACACGGGCTATGACGTACGGAACGTGTGCAACGAGAGTTGATTAAGTTGAGTTGCAAACACAAGCAACATGGAGCGAACGAAAGAGTCTGCGATGTGGAGGCATTTCACCATTAGCACGCCAACTAGCTCGACGGCAGTTTGCAATGTATGTAACATGAATGTTGCCGGGGGTGGTGGTGGCACTGCCAGATATAATACCACAAATTTAATCAAGCAACTCCAGAAACACCACTAACCCTAACCCTAACAACAAACCCTAACCCTAACGACAAACCCTAACCCTAACCTAGGGGTGGGCAATCATGTGCCATGGAGGGCCGAGAGGCTGCAGGTTTTCTTTCCAACCAAAAACTCCACCAGGTGATTTCACTGATTACCTCACCTTCAAGCAGAGGGCAGGGACTAATCAGTGAAATCAGCTGGTGTGGTTTTTGGTTGGAAAGAAAACCTGCAGCCTCTCGGCCCTCCATGGCACATGATTGCCCACCCCTGCCCTAACCCAACCCTAACAACAAACCCTAACCCTAACCCTAAGGAGCACGAGGAATCCCAGCAGCTGAACAGATCAAAGGGAGCCGCCGCTGCTGTTGAGGTTTGTAGCTTCTTAAATCAACAATGATATTGGATCGGTATCTGGTATTGACCGATCTGTAAGGCCCCAGCATTGGTATCGGCATCGGAATTGAAAAAGTCGGATCGGTGCATCCCTAGTACTAGTAATTGCTCGTTCGGCACCCGTCACTCTCCTGGCCGGGCTTGGCTTCCCTCCTCCTGAGATCCGTCATCCATTTTTCTCCTACTTTGGATTTGGATTTAGCTCATTAGTCTGTTTTCTATCAACTATGGGCCTGCAAAGCCCTTTAAAACTGTATTTGTTGAGAACAGCTCTAAATAAACTTGAACCACACATTTTTGGAACATGAACGGGAGCGAACTGGGGTGAGTAAGCCTTGACCTCTAAAAGGTAGGCAATCAAAATATTCTGGGCACATTTACTCATGCTAGGGGTGTAAATCTCAAGTTTCATCTGAATATATTATATCGATTCTTTGGACAGCGATACGATGATGCTGATATCACAAAGTCAGGCACAACGTGATTCTGATTTGATTCCATTCCGTGGCCGACGATCGATATGAGACACTCGGTGACATTACAACGCCGTGTTCACATGCTTGGCGAGGTCCGTCATATTTTTTCTCATACTGGAATTGTTTGCATTTGGCAGGAGATTCATCCGTTGACTTGTCTTTTCTGTGGAATCCAAAATATTTCCACACTGCTGATTTATTTCTAAGAAGGTGGTAAATGTCATTATTGTCTTTTTCTTGGCTGCTGGCTGTGGCTGCTGTTATCTGTCTGGTGCTGGCTCTGTTTGAGCATTTATGAAGGCTCGGACGGGAATTATGACATGCCATGGGAATTTCAAAATAAGATGACACTATTTTCACTTTGTATCGATAGATTGTTACACCCCTAATGCATACTGATATTATCTGAAGGACATAAAATAAATGCTGGCGAGAAGTCAAAATAGCACCGGCATGGTCGTTTAAGGCAGAAAATTGCTGTTTACATGGACATTTGTTACTTCAAGTCTTGTCTTAATTGTGTTCATATTGAAATATTACAGCTCAGTAAGTGTCTTGGCCACTTCAGCAGGGTGGACGCCTGCTGACGAGGGAGCATTGCGATGCCACCGTGTACTAAGACCTCTTCCAGCAAACACCAAGCTGGGAGAACAAGCTACCTACAGCTCTGCATCGCTATCAGCACAACCAGCTTTGTAGTGCAGGAGCAACCTGCCGTGAACAATTTTACTAAGCAGCTAAAGGCACCAGGAGTCACCAGGAGTGTTAACATCCTGGCAGTGACTGAACATGAGGAGCAGTGCATGTCAGACATGCAGTTTTCTCTCCATCCCTCCTGTGTTGTTTACTAAAAGATGAGGGGCGGGTCAGACACACAGCCGCCCTACATTCCTCCAGCCGTCCCTCCCCTCCTCTTTCTGCCTTCGTGATTTAAACTCATCGAACACGAGGGGCAGAGTGAGCTTTAAACCCACTTATTAAATCTCTACTCCCATCTATTAATGCCTTCTGTGTTTTAGCAGCAGCTGAACATGACGGGCGCAGATCGGACAACATGCCTCGCTCTCCGCCTTGCTGTCGCGACACAGCGCCTCCATCCTTCCCTTGGCGTTTTAGGATTCACCAAACACGAGCAGCAGATTGTAGGTCAGAAGGTCCATCCCTTCCTCCCTTATCAAACGGTCTCGGTCCATCCCTTCACTCGTGGAAGGGCTGTGCGTTTAAGTACAGTTTCATGTTTTTCCGTGTTGTATTTCTCAAAGCAGCGGCAGCGAGAATGCATTTTCGCTTTTGCTGCCTTACTTACAAGTTGTAGTCCTCCGTTGCAAAACTCAAATAAATAATTTGTACTTATTAATCTGGGGCGCAGCTACAACCCCGAGGCAAACACTGTGCACTATCTGTTCTTATTTGTCATCTGGTTTAACACCAAAGTATCTCCAGATGACAGACTAAAATGCTCAGGAGGCTCAAGAGAGCAATTTTCCTCTCTAATATTGGGTTGATCCACTTTTTTTGCCACTTTGCTCATTGTGTTTTTCCCCAGAGATGTTTGATCTGAGGTTTCTCTGCTCCTCATCGAACTTTATTTTTGTTTTGGGTCACATTTCGGCTCATCCGAAAGTTGTGTCGGTCCCTGTAAATGGAAGCACTTAGTTATCACCAAAATGCATGATGACTAATGAATGCAGCCCGACGTAACAGTCTGCAGATAAAGCACAGCCATTTCACTTCCCTTCAGTTTATAAAAAGTTGTCGCTGGTTTCACTTGATGCGTCTCTGAGGTCAACCATCAGATTTAAGGCTCTTTTACGGTTCAGTGTTGCTGTCGTTGTCTGTGCCACGTCTGCGGTGCCGGTGAACCCTGCAGGAACCACGACCACCGCCACAGCGAAACGAAAAATGTCACTTTACCTTTTATCTGTGCTTCGTTACCATGTGAGTAGTAATACCTTGCAATAATAAAATGCCATCTGATATGCACCAAAACACGAATGCAAAGCGATAAAAAGCCTCCACCACTGCAGACGCCGCACGAAAGCTACAGTGTCATTTGGTTGCAGAACTGAGTTTCAGGCTTCAGCTCTCGGTTTACTATTTGCTTTCTGTGCTACAGTCTCAGTTAAAGTTTCCACCTTTAAAATAGATGACATACACTCTGTTTTGTGTATCTGCAGTGTAAAACACTTTGATTGGCAGCTGTCATTTTAAATCATCATGTGTGACCATTCTGTATTTTATCATTTTATTCATCATTCCGTCTACAAAATGCAATCTTGATATTGCGCTTGCAGCCTACATACTTGGTTAGCCTTCCAGCAACATCACACAACGGGAAGTACAACAGTTTCTGCCACCTTCTTCCATCTTTTGTTGGTTGAGAGCTTCACAAGCTGACAGAGAAGGGTCGTATAAATTTGAGAAATCCTGACACGGCTGCCATAATTCTGTCTTTCTTCCATTCGAAGACAAAGCAAAACATTAGGTGGTAAAAAGAAGTCGGATGAAATCTGAGAACTGGACTGCTGCCTGATGTAACCGAGCTGTGACAGTCGTACTCATTTGCATGATATGAAGCTTGTTGAACTTTTGCACATCGCGTCGCCGGCCTGCCTCACGTCACCACCTATCCCCGCATCTAGCGCGCATGATGGAGCGCGTGCAGCTTCGCTCCCTCCCTCGCTCCATCCCTCCATCACTCCTGTGCCGTTTAGAGCGCTCTGTCCCTTGTGCTCGGTCCCCCACTGAGCTTGTTAGCAGGAACAGACTGAAGGAGTGATGTAAGGACGGATGGGGGGGATGAAAGCAGAGATTTGGTGTCACAGAACCACCCCCGGATCTTCTCAAAATTAAACTGAGAAACTGGGTCTAAGCAGAGAGTGGATGCACGCAGACGGGACCCGAATCAGCTAAACAAATCTGGTCTTTTCGTCAGGGCTGAGCTCCGCCACCTACCGAGGCCGCGTCTACAACTGTTCAGTGGCTTCATCACAATTTTAATTGGATATGAAAAAGGACATAGGGAAAAAAATATTGGATATAGCTGCTACGCCTAGTGCCAAATGACACACAATGCCACTAAAAACTGGAGAAAATCAAATTAACTTGTTGAGCCTGGCATCAAAATGATCTAATTTTAAAAAAACAGCTTCGGCTCGGGGCTGTGTGTTTGGTCCTGAGGGGATTTTGAGTGAATGCTGATTGACGCTGGTTCTTATTTAAATCTTGTAACCAGACTCATATGTGCGGTCCCTCTCTTAAGGAACACTGTTTCCAGTAACGCCGACATTACAGAAACTCAGAACATCCAACCAGTCTGATGGTGAAGTGTGTGTGTGTGTGTGTGTGTGTGCAATTCTTAAGCTGAGCCACACTGAGAATCAAAATCAAATTCGATCCTGGTGCAACCGGTAACGATTACAATCAATCAATTAATCGATTATTCCAAAATGGCACCACACTTAGTGATGTTGCAGTAGCTCCAGTCAACTTTGTGTTTTTTTGTATTTGTTTTTTTATACTGTGCTTTTTTCTGTATAACACTATACAATAGGATTTTTGTCCTTACTCTGCAGCTAAGTGGATTTCTGCTGATCATCCTGCCGTTTTTAACTTTCCTGGTGTTGGGTTGCTATACCTTCACTACTGCTGGGCGCCAGACGCCAAATCCCCAACGAGCTGAGGAGGAGAAGTCGGGGGAAGCGGGGCTGGTGCCAAACGGAGAACAAGGAGGAGGAAATCTAAACCTTTTCTTCCCTCGGCTGTGAGGGGGAATGTCAAGTCCCTGGCGAGCAAAAGATGGACGAGCTCGGGGCGCTACTCAGGACACAGTGGGAATATGAGGAATGCGGTGTTATGTGTTTGACTGAGACATGGCCACAGGAACTTACTGCACACTCTCAACGCCAGTGTCCCCGGCGTTCAGACTGTACGGTCCAACAGAGATTGCAAACAGAGCGGTGAGAAGAAAGGAGGCGGGGGCTGCAGTGTTTGTGAACAACAGATGGCGTAACCTCGGTCGGCGTCAATGTAACCCGGACATCGAACCATTTGACGTTGCACCGTCTCTGTTGCTGTTTACACCCCACCGTCAGCTGTTTCTGACGCGTCATCCATTCAGTCGCTGCCTAACTCTACAAACACGACACCTGAACGGATTCGTAGCAATTTCTGGAGACTTTAACCATGTTTCTCGCTCAGCACCACTTCAAACTTTTCAACAATTTGTCCACTGCCCCACCAGGGAAAATAAAACCCTGGAATTGCTTTATGCAAATGTGAGGCATGCAAACAGCTCTGCATCAGATATCCAGTATACACACCCCATTATTCAGCAGCAACCTGTGACCTAAAGGACTGTGCAGAGGTGGTCACAGGAAGCAACTGAGACTTTTGAGGGGTGTTTTGAGGCCACAGACTGGATTGAAGCCTATGAGCCGCCTAGAGATGAGTACAGCACCCTCTGTGTGGGTAACATCATCTCCACCAGGACAGTGTGATGCTTCCTCAACAATAACCCCTGGATCACCAGCGAGAGCCTTCAGGGATGTGGACGTGGGATTACTGAG
The DNA here is from genome assembly GCF_902150065.1 of Myripristis murdjan. Taxonomy (NCBI): domain Eukaryota; kingdom Metazoa; phylum Chordata; class Actinopteri; order Holocentriformes; family Holocentridae; genus Myripristis; species Myripristis murdjan. The sequence goes on along the minus strand of NC_043986.1, from coordinate 7,182,026 downwards.
GAGCGTGCAGAGGGAGATGAACGTGAGGAATGAAAGAGATTACGGGCTTCAAGGTAAAGGAGGCCTGGACAGAGGCCAAGAGTTGAACATGTTCTTCCACAGGTTCAGCGCTGGAGCCTCAGCTGCCTCCTCCTCCTTCTCCTTCTCCACCCTCCCTTCCCCCATAGCTGCTTCTCTCTAACACCTCCCCTAGCCTCACCCACCAACCCCCACCATACACTTCAGCACAGCCCCATCAACACCTCCCCCCACGTCTAGGAGCACTGAGCCTCCCTCTCCCTCCCCCACTTGGCTGTTTGTGGAGAGGCAGCTGGAACGAGGCTGCAGGTCCGGACGGTATCAGCCCCGGGGTCCTGAAGGCCGGCACCAACCAAACGGTGGGACTCTACAGCACCTCCTTACCCTTAAGTCTAAACAAAGAGCAGGTTTCAGTGCTGTGGAAGACATCCTGCTGTGACTTATAGACCGGTTGCCCTAACATTGCACATCATGAAAGCCCTGGAGGCAGATGTCTAAACGCACAAAAAACATGCATACGCCATTTCCCGTGCATAAACTTTATTTATAACAACAGGAATGTGTGGTGAGAATGTGCACACTTCACAGATTCTTTGTACACGTTTTTCTAGAGCCATCTGAGGGTGATGTGATGAGGTGGAGATGAAATATAAAAGGTGAGGGACAGAGTTTGTCATTCTTAATTACATGAAGTCAGAGTCAAGATTTTATTACATTTAGATAATATTCTTTTTATTTTATCCTTAGCTGATGGACCTTATATGGACCTTATAAACGAGCCCCACAGCCGTGCATAGTGGTGTGGTTGTTGGAGAACACAACACAATCAGTGAAACGGCATTTTTGATTCCATGTTTGATTCATTTACAGGTGTTAAGACTGGCGGAGAACTGATATGAGAGCGGCTGGTTGCAGGTGCGTCTTCATACATTTATGAATAACAGTGGGAGCGGATAAGAAGCTTGTTCACTAGAGTGCAGATCAGGCCGCGTACTTTTGTCCGAACCCAAGCCGTGACAGGAGCATAGTAACCAAACCCGACAGGACATTCTTGTTTTTGTGTCCGAACACGCCCCGAGTCCGAGATTTAGCTCGTCCTCCATCTCTAGGTTACATTTACCGCCTGAAGAAGCCTGCATGTTGCCTTCAGTGTCACGTAAACTCCAGCACTGTACAGGAAGTGGCCAAAAAGAGACAGTAGGTCCAACATTTTTATTTATTTATCTAAATTTATCTACATTTTTGTCCAAACCCAGCCCAACGGGTCCCGATGGGCTCGGGTCGGGTATCTACACTCTATTGTGCAAGTACGCCCAGTTCTTCAATGACTGAGATTCAAAAAAAAAAAAAAAAAAAAAAAAAAAAAACAGATATTGTCCCATGTCAGACGTCAGGTGAGCACCTCTCTGGACCCACTGCAGTTCACCTCCTGGGTTACTGACTTCCTAATGGACATGATACAGTTTGTGTGGCTGTGAGGAAGCAAGTCGGAGCAGCACAGGAAAATATAAAGCAAGTAAAAATGCCAAACATTTGCCGATTCCAGCTTTCAAGATCATTAAGATGCGAAGGCTGTCTTACTTTTGTCCGTTCATATCATTATAAAATTATCACTTTAGGTTTTTGGGGGGTTTATTTTGGCTGCTGGTCAGACTAAGGAAGCAATTTGAATTTGATCAGTTTGGGCTCTAATCACGTCCCAGGAGCATTTGTCATTATTTTAGTTAATTCAGACACTAAATGATTAACCGAAAAAGTAATCAATTGTTCAATCAAGAATGAAAATAATCATTAGTTGCAGCCCTAGGTGGGAAATTAATTAATTTAAGCCCATAATAATGAACAGGCTTCACACAATGAAGAAAAAAAAAACACTCCTTACTTCTCTGCCTCTCTTCTCTGAAAGACGCCTGAAAGAGTGAAGCAAGGTGAGAAAGAGAAGGATGTGGAGAAAAATAAAAATGAAAATGGAGTATATTCCATCAGCTCAGGTTGCGTCTGGCTGAAGTGGTTCATCGGATATCTGATCCAAGGTCAGATTAAGTGAACAAAGTCCGTGAATCAGCGCTGACAGCAGCGGCAGACAGAGAGGCCTGAGAATCAGACTATTAGAACATAATCTTCCTGCCACGGGTCTTTTACCGGCCGTGGTTTGGAGCCCAAATCCCGGCTGTTCACCGTGTTACGACAAAACCCGGCCTACAAAAGCGAGAGCTGGATTATGAGATGGGTTTACCACATGACAGGCAGCAATTAAAAGACAAATCCACACTAAAATACAGTTAAAAAGCAGCATTTCTAGGTGCAAGTCGTTGTTTAGTGGTGAAATCTTCTTATTTATAGGGCTACCGTGCAGATGATGAGATTTCCTGTGCGGTTTAAGAGCAGAAAAAGATTCCAACTTCCTAAAATACCGGCAACCACCAACCATTACAGAAACAAGTCCGCTGGAAAAGAGGTCGATACCAATTCCTCCGCTAGCAGCAGCCTCAACAGAACCAGGATGCATTGCAGCTTTGGGAACAGGTGCACAACTCTCACCTGCCGTTTCTCGACGGGAAACACACTCGCTCTTACTATCGGTCACTGTCGGCGCTGCTCGGTCCAGCCACAGATCAAAGCAACAAGTTCACAAATGTTCACTCATTCTGGGAAACGTAGGAAATCACTAACTGGTCGATCTTATGCACTGGTCGGTCTTAAATCCGTAAAGAAACGTGGATTTATCTGTGGATTGTTTGGATCTGTATGGAGGGAGGACAGCATTAATGGGCCGGGCGGTGCAGGTTAACACTCGACATCGCAGATCTAAGAGTTTCTCACTACGCCAGCACCTTCATGTGCAGTAGGAAGTTTCCTATCGCCTCCAAAAAAATGGCATCTGCTTGAGAGCCCCGTGCATTTCTACTGAAAAAGGAAACTACAAACACCTGTGTGTCTGTTTTTAGGCTGGTGGGTTGCACAGACTCTCCTGGAGGGACAGGATGTGTGTGTGTGTGTGTGTGTGTGTGTGTGGATATAAAAAGACTAATCCTCACATCACTGAAGTAAAAGATGAAGTGAAAGTACATAAAACAAGCAAATTAGGGTTAGATTAATGTTTCATCAGACATACACTGGACAACACTGACAAAATCGAACAGTATAAGAAGAATTTCTCCTTTAATGTGACTCTGCTTTGATTTCACTGAGCTTTCCAGGACTTGGCTTGTCTCTCATCACCTCTCCTGCAGGTAAATGCTGACTCCACTGTCTGCACCAACACTGAGAACCTGTATAAACGCAGTACACCGTGGTGCAAAAATTAAAGTTAAAGCACGCCGAAGCTGAAAGTTGGATTATTTAGTGAAACTGGAAGCAAAATATCCGTTTTGAACAAACGGAAAACAGATTCTCAAGCTGTTTAAATCAGAAACAGAATCAGAAATGCTTCATTGATCCTCGAGGGGAAATTGGGTCAGTTGCTCAAATTCTCAAGAGAAGAATTAAATAATAAGAAATAGAAAGAAAGAAATAGAAAAATGTGCCTTACAGTTTTTTGAAAAAGTATGTGCGTAATGTGTAAACTTGTATCAAACGAATCTGCATTAAGTCTCAATATGCACATTAATCCTACAAAATATTACAAGAAATACAGAAATAAGAAATTGAGCATATGTTAAAAAAAATAAAAAGTCTACCTATACACACCATACACACACAGACCAAATATGTGGGGCCACAGTAAAGTTTAGGGCTCCAAGACTGACAGAAGTTAATATCTTGAATAATTTGAGAATATCAGTTAATATTTTATTGTACTTTCTGCATGTTTCCCCACAGCCTGCCTACCTCCAGGTGCTGTGAACGTCACGAGCTGCTGCAATGTTCTCAGATTCTGCAGAAGCTGATTATTACGGAAATGAAAACGGTGTGTGATTCATTGTGAATCACTGAGACGTGCAATCTCATCCAGGCCACTTGACCTGAGACTCAGCCGGTTGATTACATGGACACACACACACTCACTCACACACACTCACTCACACACACACGACTTCCCCTGAACCTTTACTTCAATACCAACCCGCTCTCCATCACAAAGGTTGGGGCCGTACGTTGACATAATGTGGACATCTTGACATGAGACTTGATGTTATATGGGATTTTGGATATTATAACATCTTTATGTGGCATAACTCTCGTCTTTTCCTGGTTTTAAAGCTGCATTTCAATATGAGATCCAGTTTTCTGAACTTATTAGACTGTTCTGTTATTTGCCTCTATCTGCTTGGTCATCATATCCACATGACTAATGATGATTTTTAAATGCTGAAAATGTAAAATATAACCGAGTCATTCCTTGAAAACTGTTGAGTTTGGGTTCCAACATTTAAAAAAGGGAAAAAACAAGGCACTATAAAAAGAGTCAGTATTTGTTTTCAGTGGCTGAATACACTGATTCAAGTGTGCTTATTAGCATGAAGTAAAATATAATTAAGTTATACAATTACAATTTTTATATTTTAGCTGTTTTCTGTTAAACTATAGTAATTTCTCATTTCTCTTCTGACCATTTCTCGCATGCTTGTGTGGTAACACTCTTTGTGGGAAAAGTGTTAATCAAAAAAACATATTTTGCTTAAAATGGCATGATTTATGTCTGTCATGTCATTATGTAGGTCATTTTTGTGTGTGTTCATGTTCCACCTCATCACACCAGCAAATTTGTGCACCAAAATGCTGTGCTGCTCCTTTAAGTGACATCACCAAGAGGAAGTGACATCATCATTTAAGAGTTTGAAGCAGACAAATTCAAACGCTGCTGACCTCTGAATTTCCTCTAGAACATTTTTGGTACATTTTTCTTTCCAAGACCTTCTCCGTCAAGCATATCCACCACATCACACCAGAAAACATGGGGAAAACCAGTTTTCAGTGAAATTTCCAGAATGTATTTGAATAAAGCAAAAGTTTTTTCCATTTATCACATAGCTGCAGGCTAAGTGGGGAGTTCACTTTGACCACAGACAGAAATAAGAGAAATATCACTTTGAATCTTGTAGTTGTAGTTTACTTGTAGCCTAGTTTTTAGCAAAGAAAAAGTAAAAAGTGACCACAAGCACCTTGGATTTATTTAATAACATCACAAAGTTAACAACAAATTGAGAACATGATTAATTTGAGGGGTAAAAAGACTCTCCTCAAGTAGAATACACATTTGTTTATGTCTGAACGGCCACCAAACTGGTTGACCTGTTGTCCTGCAGCAGAGTGGAACAAACCAGCTCTGATATCTGGACTGAACAGGTAAAAAACTATAAAAAGGTTAAATGCCCGAGCTTGCAAAATGTGTCCTATTGCAGGTCCAACAATTTTCTTTCTGCTATGAAATTGAAAAGTTGAGATTTTGGTTGTGAACTGAACTCTTCAAAAATCTGAAGGTCCAGGGTGAGCAGTTTCCATGGACTGACTGAGGTAACACACTGAAGCACACCGACTGACTGACCCAACTCAAACACACAGACTGACCAAGGTAACAACACACTGAAACACACCAACCGACCGTCCCGGCTCAAACACACTGAAACACACCGACTGTCCCGTCTCACACTGAGCAGCAAACCTCCCTGCGGCTCCTCGGCTGTTCTCTGCCCTCTCGTCGTTCCTCCAGCCCTCAGGGGTTCATGCGACTCTCTGGCCTGAACAAAGAGTCGACTGACTCTCACAGACAAAGTTCAGGCTTCAGAAAAACTTGAGGGTTTCAAATCCAAGTTGTCCACAGCAGAGATGCAACTGATAAAGTGGAAAATCACATTTAAAAAAAAAAAAAAAAAAAAAAAAAAGCTTGAGAATGTGTGTGTGTTGGGGAGTAGGGGGGTTACTAACTTGCCGTTTAAGCCACAATTTACATAACTTAGCCTCTTTACATAAGCCACATCCTTCTCTGTTTGCTCTTAACAGCCTAACTGGCTGTTAGGTAACACTGCCACAAGTTAGGAGCACATTCAATTCAGCCAGGCTACTTTAATCCTTCATATGAGTCTGCTCCATCATAACACACACACACACACATACATACACACTGCTGTTCATGCACCCCGCTGACTTCATCCCTGCCATGCCCATGCCTTCTTCTGAGGCTTGTTATGAAAATGCACAGAGGAGCAGGCAGCATGCTCGCCTGTTTCATAACACGGAGGGAGGCTGCAACAGCGATGCGGGCAGACGGACGGACGCGGAGGTGCAGGAGTGCAGCCCGGCTCTCCTCCCCCCTCCCCACCCTGCCATTGTCTGGAGCCTAATTGACGCCGCTCACTCGCAGCAAAAAGATGCAAACACACTGCGAGAAGGAAACAGGGATTATTTCACACAGGAACACAGGACACTTGCAAGCGCACCGGGGGGGAAACACAGCATCTCTCACCTTTTTTTGTGCCCGTTTCAGCGTCAAAGTCCCTCCAAGTGAGCAGTTTGTGTGCCGCTGAAGTGCTAATGACCTGCAGCCGCGGCCGCTTTTATTCATTCATCAGTTTCTTGCTGAAGAGGAAGGTCGGTCCCTGTTGGTCCCTGCGCTCAGCACAAAAAAAAAAAAAAAAAACATTACGAAAGTTCCGGAAGTGCACAAGCATCCACACACACACACACACACACACACACACACACACACACACACACACACACACACACACACACGCACTGTTGTAGGATTTGCCTCTTTCACTGGAACCACGAAAGCTGGAAAACAAAGTGAATACGAGGTAAAAACTCTCACAGCAGGGATTTATTTCATAAGTAGGCGATCTCACACAGCTGTATTCTTTTCTTTTCTTTATTTCAATTTTGATTTAATAATTTGTTTGCTTGTTAATTCATGAATTAACCAATCAGTTCGTTTACTTCCATGCTTTTACACGATCACATTAAAGACTTAATTTTGACCTTTTTGGGTTCAAACTTTGACCTTCACTGGTGGTTGTGCAACACTTTACACCAGCTTTTATTGTGTTTTTTATGTTGTTTGTGAAATAATAGTGTGGGTTTGTCTATCATTTGCTTTCATAACGATGCTGGCTTGCAAAATTCATATTTGTCTTAGCTTATTCGTAAACTGTCATCTAAAGTTGATGTATGACTCTTTCCACCAGTCAAAGTGAGTTTCAGCGGAGTGACAGAGGAAGAAAAGGGAGGAGGAGCTGACCTGAGTGCACTGCAACAGGCAGGAAACAGCTGTCAGAAGTAAAAATAAATAAATAAATAAATAAATAAATACATAAATACATAAATCTACATCATTCTGCAATGAAACGTGTCAGCCTGAACATGCTGAGCAAATTTCTGGGGGGAAGCAGAGCAGATCACTGACTAGACTGGCAATCAGGATTTGGACTGTTTAGTCAATGCACTTCCCAGTTTTTTTTTTTTTTTTTTTTTTTTTAAAAGAAGTTAGCAGAAATTTGGCCTCTGACGTGTTTCATATTAAGACGTCAATACATTAATGTGGCTTTTTGCTTGCTGTCTGTCTTGTAATGATAAAAACTCCAAAAATCAAATGTAAACTGCAGTACACCTGTGATTTCAAACTGTTGATGTCTGAGGATTTTTACCACTCTGAGAAAATCACGGATCATTTGCGGCACAGATTCAGTTTTTAATGCAAATACAGGTCGGCTTCTGAAACCTCACGGCGACAGATGCAGGTGTCCTACGCCTTACAAAATGACAAATAACCAAAATAGAACAAGAAACTCCAGTACTTTTACGAGAATACCTGCTATGCTGAATCCTGGGGTGACAAAATTATAGTTTCTTAGCAGTAAAGAGCAGACTAGATGCTTTTTAATCAAGAAATCTGGGAGCACAGACGACCCCAGTGCCACTATCCACATCACTCTACATTTACGTATGAAACAATAGGTTATTAAAGGGTTTTGAGCGTGTTAAAAATTGCTGAAATATTAGGTTATTTGGCCAAACACTTGAGAACATCAGGCAGTATTAGATGTGTATGATTTTTGGCTTGGAGGCACTGGTGCAGGGACATAAATTAAGAGTTTCCCACAGATGAAAGGACCTCACATACAGTTTAGAGGCGGACAGAATGAGCACCAGCGCTCTTGATGTTCGCAGAGAAAAGATGAATAAGAGCCCATTTCAAATCCAATTCTGTTTAGTTCAGGCTTGGCTGGAGGGGCAGATTTATCTCTGTCGTGCACGGCGCCCACAATAGATTGTTTGTAGCTGTTAGTTCATGTCCTCTGCTGCGGGGATGAATGCATTACATTCGGTACGGCACAAATTATTCCAACAGTAGATTCTGTTCAGTCGACTCTTGTCCTCACACCGGCCCAAAGAGCTGAACAGTGCATGAGGAAAGTGCCACCGTACAACAACTAAATCCCCAAATCAGCTCGTATTTTTATAGTTTTTATCTCCGTTCTGGATGTTGATTGAAACCTGACCCACTAAAATCAGATTATTAACCAGCAGGTAGGGCTGCAACACACCTGTCTCACTTCCTTCCTGGACACAATGTTCCTTACCCTGCACGCTTGTACTGTACTCTGCCTGGTGTTTGTCTTATGCTTACAGTGCCACCTATTGGCCGTATGCGCACAGTGCTCTGCATCACACGGCGATTATGCAACCTGTGCAATGAGATGCAGACTATTTAGGACTGCATCTTAACATATTATTTGATTTATTTGAGATACATGACCACACATCTGCTCCAACAACACCTTTAAAGTATTAACAATGTTTATTTCTGAAATATGATGACTAAAAATGTTGAATATTAGTGGTACCTGCATATAAAAGCAACTTCTTATTGCTCATTGCAGTTATAGAAGTCATGCATGTTGTTTCTATAATCCAAGGGGCGGTTCAGTCAGTGTTTGTGGCCATGAGTGCCTTCCTCCCAAAGTTAGAAACCAGAAATTTAAGCCTCATCTTTGACGTGTCTCCAGGAGTTGCACATTTCAAGCGGATGCCATGTGTCAAAAAGTGACAGCGGGTTGCATAAGTTGCTCGCCCGCAGCTGCACGTCACCTTGAGCACCACTTTTAGCAAAAAAAAAAAAAAAAAAAGGACGGCTTAACGGCGAAGCCGGAGGGTTAAATGTTTGGTGTTTTGTCTGAGAGGTGTGCACTCAGGTGAAACTGTCAATGAAATGTGAAGAATGTGAGGAATTATCAGCCGGAGTCAGAATGAAGGAGAACCCGTCTGGAGGATGTGGCTGGAGACAAGCGGCACAGGGAAAGCGAGGGGAATCATCAAAGTGTTGGTCTGTGAAACGGACATGACAGCAGGCCGTGTCGAGGGGGGATCGGTGCAGACGGATTGGCACCTTTCCCCTCCCTCTCAGACACATTGATCAGCTCTCGCTCTCTCTCCCTCTCTCTCTCTCTCTCTCAGTCTGGGGAGAGTTACACAACACTGCTGTGGAAATTTCCATAAACACAAACTCCGACCTGGAAGCAGCAGCGGCTTCTCTCATCACCTCTTCTTCACCCTTTCATTCTCCTCGGCTTCACTTCCTCTTTCTTTCCTGTATTCCTTCCTCTGTTCTCTCCTTTATCTTCCTTCCTCTTTCCCCCTCTCTTCCTCCTTTTTTTCACCCAGTCATCCATTCCCTCATCTCCTCACTGTTTTCTTCCTCCTTTCTTTTTTAATCTTAATCTCTTCTACACTTTTCTTCCCTTATCTCTTTTTTTTTTGCGAGTGCTTTCAAATCTCCTCTCTCTCTCCTCCCCTGCTCTCATCTCTCCTCACATCACCCTCCTATTTCTTTTCTTATCCATTTTCCTCTCTCTTTTTCCCCTTTGTGCCCTTCATCTTTCTTTTTCTTCAGCAGCAAAGACAAATAAACTTTTCGTGAGCATTTTCATTTATTCATTTATTTGTTACCCTGGGTTTTTCCTTTGAGAAAGTGAGCAAGGATCATCACACATCACATAGACAAGCAAAACAGTAAAATAAGTTATTAAACTAAAATTAAAGCACTTTTGGCTTCAAATTTCCATGTCAAGTTAGTTGGTTTTAGTTAGTTTTACTTTTGCACAGTTTAAAAATGCATAAAAATGAAAGCGAGTAAATAATACACAGTGCAGCGAGAGGCAGAAAACCCGGCGGGCTTATACACATGCACACACACATTAAAGAATAGCCATTACACACCAGTGAGATCGATTGGAAACACTGTGGTAAAACCCTCACACTGCACTGGATAATGGTGCTTATGTTTCTCCCCCTGCAGAACAGCCTCTTCACATGACGAACACAATATAAAGACATAATACACGTATACATGCTGTAGTGCCATAAACTGAAACCGCGTGAAAAAGTGGATGAACCACAGAGAACAGTAAAATAATTTCCACATTCTCAACAATATAAACTAATGGGAAAAAAAAAACAGTTTGTACTTAAAGAAAGAAATTATATGTATTGTGCGTCAGCGTCCCGTGAGGCCAGAGACTCTCGTCAACATCACAGGCAGGAGGGAAACACTTGTGAGCTTTTTCCACCCCTCAACTGTAATAATCACTGATTCAGCTCCATTCACTTCACTGTCACAGCGCCCCCGTCTGGCGGTGATGCTGAACACGACGCGCCCTGCATCCCTGACGTTTTAAAACCAAAAAATGACGCAGTAAACTCAGCATCGATGTGACCCTCACTGTTTTTAGCCCGAGGATGTTTTTACCTTCTTCACCGAATCAACCCAGTCATCCACCCATCTCGGTGAACGAGAGATGCAGGACCACCGAGCGAACAAGTGAGTGAACGAGTGAGTGAATCAGTGAACGAATCATTTCAGAGAGTCGTTTCGAAAATGAACAGATTCAAAGAAACAGATTCAAATGAAAGATGATTCCCACTCTGGTGAGAGCAGCCAAACAGATACCGTCAGAGTGTGTGTGTGTGTGTGTGTGTGTGTGTGTGTGTGTGTGTGTGTGTGTGTGTGTGTGTGTGTGTGTGTTGGGGGTCATTGATGAATGTAGACTGTAAATTGTGAGTCAGACAGAGCTGCTCTGTCATTTTATTTGTTTAATGTGCAGCTCATATATGAATATAACCCGAATTTTAATCATAAAACATCAAACCCGAATTTAACATTACGATTTGTCAAAAAACAAACAAACAAACAAAAAAAAAACAGCTTTTATTTTATTTATTAGATGATGCCATACCAATACAAAACAGCCAGTTCAGTGTATATTCTGTATGATATTAGTGCTGGGCTAACATTTGGCCATCTTGTGGTGTTATTCACTAACATACTCACCTTTCTGCTGTTTGTATGTTGACTGTCTTGTTGTACTGTCTCTGTTGAGTTGTTGTTCTCTTTTGTCCTCTCTGTTAGCTCCTCACGGACGCAGGGAGGTCCCCAGACCCCACTTTGGGCTATATGGCATGTACTCTTCAGGGATTTATATGTAGAGCAAATCGGGGGGTCGGCCTGGGATGAAATAAACCTGACTTGGTTGAGAAAAAAAAGTCACAGCGAATGATTACCGTCTCTAAATTCAATCAACTTTTATTTAAGTCGAAGAATTTCACACTGCAGCCAAGGAAACATCGACCTCTTCGTCAGTGCCGCTTCCACAGGTGGATTCATCATCGCTGTGCGGCCGAGCTTTGTTCAAACCCACACAACTTTATTATAACTTCTAGTTTCCAAAGATCCCAAACATGTCCCGCTGAGTTACAGGGGAATTTTGACGAACATGAGGCACAAGACGCGTGCTGCAGCCGTAAATCAGTAGCATCTTGAATATTTAACTCTATAAGCTTGAATGAAGCTGAAACCAGCAGATACACAACATGAACGGGACACTGTCACACATAAAAATTAACTTCCGGAGTCCATGCAGTGTGGAATAAAAGCCAGTTTTTCCATTCTAGTGATGTAATATAAATATCTGTAATGTGCTTTTTCTGCTTGAACCTGATCCTTTTCCTGTTGTCGCTCTCATTTGCTTTCCATCCTCTCCTCTCCTCCTCTCCATTTCATATCATTTCATCTCATCTTTTTCATGTCCCCTCTCCTCTCCTCCCCTCTCTTCTCCTCTGCTTGGCACTGCTGTCATTTCCTCGTTCTTTTCACCTTCCTCTCCTCTCCTCTCCTCTCCTCGATTACATTTCCATCAAGTTCTCGCCTTCCAGTCTCTAATTTCCCACAGCGGCCCCTCCTCTCTTCCTCTCTTCCTCTCTCCAACCCCTCCACCCTCCGTCTTCCCACCACACCATTACCTGAACCAGAAGTGTGTGTCTGCGGAGCAAAGTGTTCAGAAATTGAAGAGCAGAAAATAGCATAAATGTCAGTGCAGCAAGGGTAGCTGAGGCAATGTGTGTGTGTTTGTGTGTGTGTGTGTGTGTGTGTGTGTGTGTGTGTGATTGATGTTAGATATCTTTGGAGTGGCAGGAGAGATGGACGCCACCGGCTGCTCGGGAAATTGGAACAAGTTTTGAAGCTCTGAGGTTTTTTTCCCCCTTTTCCTCTCTCTTTCTCTCTCTCTCTCTCTCTCTCTCTCTCTCTCTCTCTCTCCCTCTTTCATGAGTGTATCTGAGTTTCAGCCAACCTTTCTCCACTCATGAGACTTTAAGACGTCGCAAGCTGAATCTAAACTGGCCCCACATAAGCCGCTAAAGACGGGAATAAACCTCTGAAGCGAAAATCTAAAAGGACGAACGGGCAGTAAAAATGACGGACACACTCCGGATTCATTTACCGCCACGTCGCTCTGCTAAAAGAAAATACACAGAATGAGTCATTCTCACCCCGGCCTGAATCGATAAGAAATGCTTTGAATCCATTTGTTCATGATTCTGCAGAAAAAAATACATTCTGTTGTTGTGATCCTCCAGAACACCATGAATCACAGTGTTTTTGTCAATAATGTTTTCTAACAGGCAAAAAAAAATCCTTCCTAGCGAGTTGTTTAGCCTCATATTCAGTGTTCAAATTTTGTTTTTCTTCAAATAAAGTAAAAAAAAAAAAATCGACCATGCAGTGGAAGGAGATACTTTGTTGAATCAAGTGTCATTTCTTGATCGTAGTGAGCTGATCTGCCTTGTTTCCACAGATTTATACTTGTTTCCAGAAAAATCCTTAAAATCCTTAAAGGAAAACTCCAACATTTTGGGTAAAGTCACCTTTTTCCAATTTACCCCAACTAAGACAAGATTTTCCACACCATTTTCACCTCTGTACGTCCAGTGGATCGGTTCCTCTGGGTAGCATTTCGTGTTAGCTTAGCATAAAGACTTGAAGTCAATAGGAGACGTTAGCCTGGCTCTGTCAAAGTGAAAAAAAAAAAAAAAAACTAACAGCAACTCCAAATCTGTCTTATTTACACAGTGTGTCATGTGGATTTGAATAAATTTGGAGCTGCTGTGAGGTTTATTTTTCTTTACTTTGATGGAGTCAGGCTAACGACTCCCATAGACTTCAGGTTTTTATGCTAAGCTAACATGAAATGCTACCCATAGCAACCAAACCAAGACAATTTTCCTGCACGGACAATAAAGTTTATTTGATTTGATTTGATTGAAGAGGAAGGATCATCTAACATTATTGCATTTGTTTCGTTTGTGGATATAAACTTTTACCAAGTACTGCACTGGATCATTGACTCAATACCAGTCACATGGTTTACAAACTCAGATTGAATTGTATTTTTAAAAAGGTAAAAATTAAATTCAGTCTGTGTAAAGCCAAAGACTCACACCTCCACCTTAAACTGTAAAGCAGCTCGACAGTCGGCAGGATTCACACCGGTCACGAAACATCTGGAAAAATGTCGGAGGAATTCAGCGTCTCTCTGGGAAAACTGCAAAAAGGGCCACATTTAAGCAGAACGCCGTGCCAGGATGAATTTTCCAATTTGTTTTGCACATTTGTTGCATTAGATGGTGGTTTGTAACTGTTTTCCCCTGCAGGACGCCAAACCACTGCGGAGACCAGACTTCTTCTTCTTCTTTTTTTGTCCCTTTAGAAGTTTATTATGCTGACCAAACAACACTGAACAACATTTTTTTTTTTTTTTTTTTGATGTGTGCTGACATAATCGCTGAAAATCATGGACAGACATGTAATTTCATCAGTGCCACAGTGGGAGCCATGAGCAGCCAGACTGTGTTTTACATGGCTATCCAACTGAGCTTCACTGCATGAATATGAAGAATCACAGTCATTTTATTCGGCATGCACAATGACATGTAGGAATTTGGTAGTTTATTAAGAACAAATAATAAAAAAGTCAAAGCCAAATATAAATAGTTGGCATAACAGATCCAGATCATCTGTATTATTCTCCAGTTCTCCAAATATATATATATATATATATATATACACTATATTACCAAAAGTATTCGCTCACCCATTCAAATGATCAGAATCAGGTGTCCTAATCACTTGGCCTGGCCACAGGTGTATAAAATCAAGCACTCAGGCATGCAGACTGTGAAACAAGACATTTGTGAAAGAATGGGCCGCTCTCAGGAGCTCAGTGAATTCCAGCGTGGAACTGTCATAGGATGCCACCTGTGCAACAAATCCAGTCGTGAAATTTCCTCGCTCCTAAATATTCCACAGTCAACTGTCAGCTCTATTATAACAAAATGGAAGCGTTTGGGAACAACAGCAACTCAGCCACAAAGTGGTAGGCCACGTAAAGTGACGGAGAGGGGTCAGCGGATGCTGAAGCGCATAGTGCAAAGAGGTCGCCGACTTTCTGCACAGTCAATTGCTACAGAGCTACAAACTTCATGTGACCTTCAGATTAGCCCAAGTACAGTACGCAGAGAGCTTCAGGGAATGGGTTTCCATGGCCGAGCAGCTGCAGCCAAGCCACACATCACCAAGTGCAATGCAAAGCGTCGGATGCAATGGTGTAAAGCACGCCGCCACTGGCCTCTAGAGCAGTGGAGACGCGTTCTCTGGAGTGATGAATCACGCTTTTCCATCTGGCAATCTGATGGACGAGTCTGGGTTTGGAGGTTGCCAGGAGAACGGTACATTTCAGACTGCATTGTGCCGACTGTGAAATTTGGTGGAGGAGGAATTATGGTGTGGGGTTGTTTTTCAGGAGCTGGGCTTGGCCCCTTAGTTCCAGTGAAAGGAACTTTGAATGCTTCAGGATACCAAAACATTTTGGACAATTCCATGCTCCCAACCTTGTGGGAACAGTTTGGAGCGGGCCCCTTCCTCTTCCAACATGACTGTGCACCAGTGCACAAAGCAAGGTCCATAAAGACATGGATGACAGAGTCTGGTGTGGATGAACTTGACTGGCCTGCACAGAGTCCTGACCTGAACCCGATAGAACACCTTTGGGATGAATTAGAGCGGAGACTGAGAGCCAGGCCTTCTCGACCAACATCAGTGTGTGACCTCACCAATGCGCTTTTGGAAGAATGGTCAAAAATTCCTATAAACACTCTCCTCAACCTTGTGGACAGTCTTCCCAGAAGAGTTGAAGCTGTAATAGCTGCAAAAGGTGGACCGACATCATATTGAACTCTGTGGGTTAGGAATGGGATGGCACTTCAGTTCATAGTATGAGTAAAGGCAGGTGAGCGAATACTTTTGGTAATATAGTGTATATACATATATATATATATATATAGATATATATATAGATATATATATATATTAAAAAAAAAAAAAAAAAAAAAAAACAAGATCCACAGTAAACAGTAAACAAAATTGTTGTCTTTCACTATTCAAGTCACTTACAAGCTTTCAGTTCAGGTTGAAAGCAACATCAAGACATTTTAAAAACACAAACAACGCACAAACACAATGAAGTAAGACAAACTGTGATTTTATAGTTGCTCTTATTTTTTATATTTTGGTGTTGGTCAGGTACAGGGGTGTCTGCCAGTTTGGTTTGCCCTTGTTTTCTCATGTTTTTATTAGTTAGGGAGGCCAGCTATTGTCATTAGGTTTCTTTGGTTTTGTTTGGTTGTACTGGTTTATTCCCAGATAGATGTGTTTTGTTTGTTTAGGTTGTCTACATCACTCTGCTATTATTATTTTCACTTTGGAAACACATTTACTGTCGTTATATTGAGCACATTTGTCTTTGTGCTGCTTGGGACTTGGGGAAGACGGGGCTTTTTCATGTTGCGTCTCCATCCTGAGACGGGACATAACATTGACTGGGGGTTCATCCGGGATCTACCCACGGGATGTCCAGGACTAGTTATTATAGTATAATAAATAGATAACTCCTTATATAAAATAGGCTATAATAGTATATGCATCTATTCATATCATACAGTAGCTACATAAACACATATATACATACACACATTTACATACATAACATTCAAAATAATAGTAAAATATACTTTCATGAGCTATGGTGCATTAAGTTAATTCAGAATAACATGTTTGTTAGCTGTTCACCTGTTTATCAGGGTGATGCTGAAAGAAGGAAGCATATCAGTGAATTTCTGCAGAAATAAAAGCCTAAACAAACAATTATGTTTTCATTAAAGGACAGCAAAGCCCAAATTTTATGACCCTTTGAGGTTTAAAGAAAAAAAATTAGATTGATTGATTTCATCCACATTTCTCAGCTAATAGTACAAATGATAAAACAGATTGAACACACGTTTGTTTAAATATTATTTTGACTGCCACAGAAACGATGAGCTAAAATCATCTGAGGGGGTTCAACTGTTAACGTTGAACAAATTAATATGCAGTTTCATTGTTGCAGTTCAACGGAAAATGGTCATTTAGATCCTAATAGTCACATTTGACATGCACTGGAATTATGAGCACATTTCTATTCATCCACGGGATTTACTTTTATTCTACTTGCATCAAATTTCACCAGTTAATCCTTTCATTTAGGTTAGCATCACTTAATCCAATTTAAGAGCATTTCTGTGACTCCTGCCGTTTATAGTTTGCGTGATGACTGGAAAGTCAAATAGCAAAGCAACTTTACCTGTGAAACTTAAGCAACATCACAGTCAATGAAGGTTTACGGTCAGTCTGTATGTGTATTTTATCAGGTTACTTTAGTGTATATGTTTACAAGTTTTATTATTCCACAGCAGCGTTAGTCCAATGGATTAATCTGAATATTAACCTGTGGGGAAAAAAAAGATGTAAAGACTCAATAACACTGGATTAGCACCTCAAACTTGTCTCAGTTATATTTAGTGGCCTTTCAGAGATGAAGCTACACACTGTAAACACACGTAGTATGCAGACACACAGATATTAAATAGTAGGAACGTGCAGGTGCACTTAATTACAGTTCATTTCCCAGTACATTAAGTTATGGAAAGATATTGCAAGTATACATTCATATTCTGCAAGTGCTTCATGAAACAACACAATGCAAGGAAAAATAGATTTTTTTTTTTTTTTTTTTTTAGAGACCTTTTATTATCTTGCCTTTAATTCTTTATTTTAACTGTTTTATTATTATTATCTGAATATATTCTAAGGGATTATTTATAATATTGGTGTATCTCTTCCCTCTTGTGATTTACTTCTTTTTAAAGTGGCTTCTTTTTAAAGTACAATAGAAATAAGTAAACCTAGACATAAATAATGATACTTTGCAGGCTAAGAGTTTGATGAATAACACAAAAGGCATGTATGAACACAATGCAAGCACAAAATGTAAAGTTGCAAGAGTGAAAAACAGATATAAAAGCAGGCAGGCAGACGAACAGGCAGCGTTTGTTGACCTTTTAATTGCACTGACATCTCATGAGCACTAGATGGAGCAACTCACCGTTTAAATTTGCCTGATCCTCTCCACTGCTTTTGTCTTAGTGCCGTCTCTCCTGTTAAAATTCATGTCAAAAATGTTTGATTACTAGGTTTGCAAAAGCTTATTCCACAATGTAATCAAAATTGCAATCATCAATCCCAGTCAGACAGTGAAATTACTTTTTGGTGTTACTTTGGGCTCCAAACCTGCAGAATGAGAGGGCAAGTGGACGATTAATTCAAATCTATTTCAGTTGGATTATTTATCAGTATTTCACAATGTTTTCTGGCTATGAAAAATGGTGTAATTTTGGCATTTTTTTTTTTTTTTTTTTTAGAAAATGCCTTTCAACCTCCCTGGCAGGCTATGGTTTCAGAGGTTTAATTCAAATTTAAAAGCTGGATTTGAATTCTGTGTTTAACATGTAATCTTTAGTATCATCCTTTATTTCTGGATGTAGACTCAGCTTTCTCCTCTTTTCTCCTCTCTCTGACTGTGTAGGGCTGTGTGTGTGTGTGTGTGTGTGTGTGTGTGTGGTGCTGCAGAGAGAGGAAATCACGTGTCGTTGCTCACTTATCAGCCCTGCCATATGCTGTTTTATGTAAAAACAGAGTCTTGTTGAGAGGCCTTATGTCATGTCCAATGCAAGAATTTGACTGTAAAATGTACGGCAAATTACTTTCCAATATGAATCTTCTGTTCTGAACGGCGTCAGCCTTTTAACTTCGTCATGATGGATGGACGAATTGTGCATGAATGTCAACATTATTGCACGTTCGACTGCAGGATGTCAACTTGAACATAAAAAAAAAAAAAAATCGACCTTGCTTCTTAAATGTTATTTCTAAGGTTCCTCTTTTGCGGTGCTGCTCTGCGGTCACAGGAGCATCATCAGGCCCTGCACTCTTTAATATTGCCTCGCTGTAATGTTGCTGATCTGGGAGCTGAGGCTTACCGTACTCCCTCGCTCGCTGTGAGTGACTTTGGATAAATGGCTTGGCTAAATGCCTGAGATGTAAAACGTAAATGTCAGTTTAAGTTGATGTAGAGTCCAGCCTCCCGGTGCTGGCGAGTGTCCATCCTGCTGAAGCAGCTCGGAGCAGGGTGCACTCAATACCTCCTGGCCTCTAGGGGGCACTGTCCTGCAGCTGAGCCTGACCTCTGACCTCACTGTGGAGGACCCAGCACCTACCCTGCGTTCCAATACCCATACTACCATACTATTTAGTAGGGAAAAAAAGAATTAGTATGTCCCAATACATACTAAACTACATACTTTGTAAGGGCAGCTGCAGTACATACTAAAAGTAAAAAGTATAAGTATGCGATTTGGAACGCAGGGCTAATATTGAAGAAATCAGGGTCCCAATCCCAGTGTCCCCTTCTAAGGTCCAAGCCCTGGACCCTCACAGACTCCACTGATGTCACTTGGTAAGTGACTGATATTAAACAGGAATGGGAAAGCATGTTGTGACCTATCACGTTACCATTTTGCATTTTGGACTTTCTCCACAGCCTCTCTTGCCTTACAGAGTGGACGAGTGCTCAGTGTCAAATAATCAATTCCCTCTTTCTTGTCAAAAACACATCGTTAAGCAAAAAAGAAAAGAAACAGGTGCTGAATAAACTAGGTAAAGCATGTGCTTGCATTCCTCTGATTTCATGTGTATTTATTTAGCATCTTAAATTGTTAATGTAGTGTTTCTTTGTAAATTTAGGCGTGCATGAGAGCTTGTTTTTTCTTGTAGCTTTAACGTTAGGGTTGGTTGCTCCTTCCATGCTTTTTATGCCTCTGCTCCTCCCCTGGTAGCCCCGTGTTTCACGTCACACCGTTATGAACTGAGGGTAATTCCCTCAGGCAAAGTCTGCAGACATGTGGACTTACGGAAAATGTGCATGAGGGGCTCAAAATGTCTGCTAGAGAGAGACGATTTGACAGCGGGACGGCCCTAAGCCCTCACAGATTTAGCGAGAAGGCGCCTCAAAGTCAGTGAGTCTGTGAGTGTGGATGTTGGGACTGGGCCAGGCAGCTTGATGTTTCTTTTTTGTTTTGTTTTGTTTTGTTTTTTTTCAGCGGTGATGATGCTGCATTCAGAAACTCTTCTCTTCACACAGCTACCTCAGCAATACTAACACTACTACTTTCACTATTGTTGAGTTGAGTTTTTATTTGGCACAAAGGAAGTGATAAAAATAGCCGAACATAAAACACACACGCACACACACACACACACACACAAACAGGGATGCTGCAGGAGAAGAAACCCCACAGGGTAAAACTAAGAGTAAAACTTTCCCACTGGGATTTCCAATTCATCCTATACTTTGCATAATTGTTACCTAAACAGGAAGATAAATAAGGAAAAACAGGCAAACAATAATGTGAAAAAACAGTAACAATAATATATGAAACTGATGTAAAACACATAAGACATGAACCCACATTCTGAACACATAAAGGCACAGGTGCTTTTTCAAGTTCATTACCGGCAGTGATGGACAGGTTCACTAAATGGCAGTTTAACTTAATATTTATCTACGTTTTGCAGTCGCTTTCAAGTAGTTAAACTAAACTCATGTTTGCATAGTAGTATGCAAACATGCAACAACTTCAGCCAGTTTGGGGTTTTGGTCACCACACTGACCGTCCCAGTAGCCAATGAGTGAGTAGGACTCCTGGCCAGGTTTATGTCAGCAACATAAACCATCTGAGGATTCGACTGTTTTTTGACATGCAACACACACATAGTAGTTTGCATAGTAGTAAAATAGTAGTAAATTACTCTTTGGCCATTTGTCGGTGTATTTAACTAATGCAGGTAGAAGAAACTTTGTTGCGTGCTGTTTTTACTCGACTGACTGAGTCTTCCTGTTCGCTGCAGTATCGTCTTATGGACTCTCATTTTTAAAAGGCTTGTGTCTCAACGATGGACATAACATAAGGAATAACGATAATATAGTTTTTGCCAATATGCCACTATTTTCCAACTTTACCATTACCGATACCGATATATATTCATGCTGTTTCCCACCTAATTGCATAAAAGTCCCTCCCTTTGGATTTGATGTTCATATATTTTTATGGCTACTCTTATTGTGAAGGCCCACTGGCAGAAAATACAATGCAACAACTTCAGCTTAGATTATATAAAAAACATATATATATATATATGTATATATATATATATATATATAATTTATATAATATCTATTTTCATACATTTTCTCTCAGACAAAACTGTGAGACTCATCCTGCTGAAACAGACACAACCAGGGCAAATCTGTTTCACATATCGGCACGTGACATTTTTCATTTCAAGTGGATACCGATATTTTGTTTTAAAACACAGATGTTGTGCTGATGTTATCGTACATCTCAAATTTATTTATTTATGCATTTAAACCTGCAGGCAGAATGTTTTAGTGAACAAATGTGCACTTTTCACTGTAAACTCACTTGAGTGGCACATTTTGATGGTATTTGTCTTCATTTTGCGTGATATTTTACTTGAATTTTGTGTGATTTTGTTGCTTTGATCATGTTTTTTTGCAAAGTAGTCTGAACTGATGGTTCTAAGTAGCTTTAGTTAACCAGTCTACACAGTATTTATCCTTCAGGTACTGTCCTCAACACTGACAGGGACTTTTTTTTGGAGAGCCTATGCTAAGTGCCAATGGGTTCTGATTCCATGCAAACCCTCTCTGTCTTTACCTGTGGTGAGTCCGGTGTGGTGATTTGCCAGCCTGTCATGATGTTAGCCGTGCCAACTTTCACACAGCTGATTGTCACTGCTGTTAAAAAGACGGCGATGAAATGGCAAGAATGCTCCCAGGCATTACAAATGTTGGTGAAAATGTCACCGAGCTGGCCGGGGCCCCACCAGCACACAGATGGCCGGTATGCATTTACATTTGCACTTTAGGCATCTTCTCCAAAGCAACGTTTTAGTGTCTCACTGAGGGAAACTTACCGCCGACTTCAGTGAATCCACTGGCTGGAGACTCGGCTGCAATTTCTGATGCTAATTTGAGCTTTGATGAGCAGGTTAAGAGAGCTGTTTCCATCTTGTCTCTTTCAAATGAGGAACGTTTGCTAAATTAAGCAGCTGTCTTGTCTCGGTTATGTCTGTCATCCCGTCTTGTACAAAGCACAGCAGCTTTGATTCTTCCTGGAACAACAAGACAAGGTGATATCACACGGATTTTATTAGCATCGTTATTTTAGTGACTCAAACCTTTAAACTTAACATGAACTTGTAAAGTACAAATGATGTGATTAATGTGCAGAAACAGAATCAATACTTGCACCACAGATTCCTCCCCATGAAATGGACTCTTACTTTCTTGATTTGATTTGATTTCCTGCTGAAACAGGAAATGGTTCAAAGCCTGGTGCAAAGAAGGATCATTCATAAGTGCAAACCAACAGGATCGCAGTTTTATCTGAAGGGATCACTGAGAGAGATGAGAGAGGATGTTTCAAGATTTGTGAAGGTTTCTAATTTGCAGCCACTAGTGCACGCCGAAGTCACTATTTAAGATGCAGTCTTTTACAGGAAGTAGAGGTCATGTGAGGTCGTTTCATGGGGACTTTAAGGCCCGGACGCACCAAACCGACATTAAAGGGCTTGAGATGACTGTTGCATCACCTCAGGTTGCCTGTGTCAGGGCCAAAAAGTTGCACTTGAACACACCGCTAAGACTACAGCTGACGGCCAACTAGCATGTATGCCTCCATACCAGCAGGTGGCGGTAGTCTGTATTTGTCATTCAATAGGAGAAACCATGAGACCCAGGAATGCAGATATACAAACAGCAAAGCACAGCAGAGTTTTCGCACGACTCTTGCTCACTACAGATGTTTTTTGTAATATTAGCTGCTCCTAATCCAGATTATGTCTGATATGACTTAAATGAAATGGCACTGGTGTCGTCAGCCCTTTGTCTTTTGGTTGTGTACTAATTTGGTAAGCTGGACAGCCGATACCTCTCGCCGACAGGCTTCAACATGCTCACTTGGCCAAAAAACTGCTGAAAATGTCCGACTGGTGCCAACTGTGCAGAATAAAAAAATTAGGGCCACAGACTTCGGTTTGGTGTGTTACAGCCTTTAGCCTGTGGAGAACTTTGGTACCTTCATTTTTACAATAATGAGGAATAACCAGTTTTGGGTTTTGGTCACCACACTGACCGTCCCAGTAGCCAATGAGTGAGTAGGACTCCTGGCCAATGAACAAGCCTAGAACAGGTTTTCAGTTCAGATGGAGTGTCAGCCGGGGTTATGACGAGTTTTGAACGCTGCAGATAAATGCATCCGTCCCTGTTCACTCTAACCTTAACCTGAGGAAACGCCGGTGCAAAATTAACGAAATTCATGAGGAGACATTTTTCAAACTGCTGGGGTTTCAGAGTGATGAACCTTCATACTGGTGGGCAGTCTCCTTACTTCTGCAGCGCTCCAGCTCCTTTTGCTTTGTAACTGTGTTTTTGGAAGGTGCACATATCTATTGATGGACATGCTGGTGAACACAGGGCTCAAACCCGTGACCCTCCGGTTACAGGACAGTCCCGTGTTCAGCAGGAGGCGGCGGTGCCCTCTGTTAGCTGCAGCTCTGCCGTCACCGAGCGGCACTGCGAGCTGAGACTGTGGGCAGACTGCCGGGATGTCATTATTACTGCTGCTGCTGTTGTTGTTGTTTTTGTACACCGTGAGTGTGTGTGTGTGTGTGTGTGTGTGTGTGTGTGCGCTGTCTGTCTGCAGCTCTGTTTGGCAGGCCGGGCTGGCTCGGCTCAGCTCAGCGAGCTGCAGCAGGTTACAGTTTGCCAAGTGCAGCCTTGTTTTCCCCCGCCGTCATTTCTCCCTGTGTAATCACCCTGTTCTATTGTATTCTACTGAGTTCTACTCCTCTCTGTTCTACGACAATATCCCACCCTGCTCTATTGTTTTTATACATTCTATTTTATACTTACACCTCTACACTGTTTTTGTTATATTCTTTTAATCCCTTCTCATCCTTATTCTGCTCTTTTTCATTCTGTTGTTGTTGTTCTATTTTATTCTACTATACTGATAAACTGATAAATGTCTATCGTGTTTTATTCTACTCTATTCTATTAAATTCTACTCTTGTCTATTCCAGTCTTGTCTTTTCAGTTTTAAAATCTATGCCATCATTTTCTGCTATCATTTTCTCTTTTCTGTGTCCTGACATTCTGTTTTGTTCCTCTCTTCCATCGTATACCTCTGCTGGTATTTCTTTCTCGATTCTATTCTATTCTTTTCTATTCTATTCTATTCTATTCAGTTCTATTCTTTCCTTCCTCCCTTGGCAAGTGTCTTGGCCATCTGTCTCCCCTCTTCCTCTCTCAAGCATCTCTCTCTCTCTCAGTTAGGATTGCATTGATAAGGGACTCTCCCTGTCCTGTCCCGTCCTGTCCTGGCCCGGCTCAGCCCAGCCCGGCTCTGTGTGGCCCGGTCCAGCTCGGTCCGTCCCGGCCCGGTCTGGTCCGGCTCGGTCCAGCCCAGATCATCACAGCTCGTTTGACTGAGTCTTGTTCAGCTGCTGCTGAGCGGGACGCTCCAGCTCCCTGCGCTCCTTTGAAACCCACAGTCGGGTTCAGCCACGCTGCTTGGATCTGCTCTGGAAACCAGCAGCACAACACACATGGTCTGTCTCAAATCGCGCACTTCCGTTAGTGCACTGTCTGTAAGCACACTTAACTGACAGTACACTTACTGGCACAGTGCGCGAATTTGGACAGTGAAGGGTGTCTCAATTGGCGCACTTCCCGTTGTGCACTTACCGGAAATGACGATCGCCACAGCTGATGCCGACCGGTGCTGTGGCCGGCGCCCCTGATGCCGACCGGTGCCGCGGCTGGCTTTGGTTTACGGTGGTAAAGTTATCCAGAAGTAGACGTTCACAGTATGTTTTAGTTGCTGCACAAAATTTACATTTTTATCACTGAAGCTCCACAAAGTTGATGTCGCCCTAAGAGGGAATTCTTTGGAAAACAACGAACTTTAAAGAAAAACCTTCAGCTCTCGTCCAGGGATTCTGTTTCCTCCCCTTACAGCCCGTTTCCTGACCCTGTTTCCTCACCTTACAGCCTGTTTCCTCACCTTACAGCCTGTTCCCCGTGCAGCTTTTTGTTTTGTTATCGAGGTCAAACAGTTTTAAGAGGATTAAGATAATTTATGGCATTGCCAAAAATGCATAACTCAACTGATACTGTTTTTTTGTTGTTGTTTTTTTTTTGTTTGTTTGTTTGTTTTCAGCGCTCATGCCAGGATTTTGGCACTGCAGTTATTTTGCACCAGTATTTACAATATTTACTTTTCCCATTGAAACTAACAAACAACAAAGTTATGCCATCATACCAACCTGAAACTGTCCCCAGACTGACGAAATGACTCTTTAGGTCAGACTGATAGCTCAGTTTCAGTGGCAGTGTGGATGAAACCTGGGGATATATCACTTTAAATTAAATATTAATGAAATAAACCACTGAACAATTATGAAAGATTAATATGCAGAAAAAAAGCTTTAAAGGGTGTTTTTCTACTGCAATCTGGGAGCAGCCTCTGTCATATTGGCAGTAAACAACAACTGATATCTGATATTTATTAAAAACCCAGTATAGTGGTCTAACATTTGCACAAGGACTTTTGGCTGGAAATTTGCTGCACGATTCTGGGCTCCGGTGTATTTTTGCACGCAGACTAAATTTAGCCGTTTCCCTGTGAAGCCGCAATCTCTCCAGTTTTGCTGATTTTCTTGATCTAACCTCAGTTGGGAGATTACATGGTAGTTAAACAGCAAATGAAAGGCTGTCAAGCTGAAGACGAGGCTGTGTGTCTGACTTCCTGACAGAACAACACTGACAGCTTGGATGTGCCAGGTTTTTTCACCCTCAATGCAAATGACAGGTTTTCATTCCAAAAGCGTATTTACGAATGACCAGGGATTAATCATAAACGGTTTCATACAGTAGGCAAACATGTTGGACTGAACCTAAACCAGCAGTCGATGTGCTGTGCTTTGATGTCAGCGGTTTATGTGCAGCAGATGTCTTTTTTTTTCCACATGGTAGAGATCTCACTGTGGGAGGAAGCTCACATCATCAGGAAGCTCGGTGAAGCTTGGGAACGTCAGGAGCGATGCACTGGATTTCTCTCTGGCACGCCGCCGCCGTCTTCATATTAAACATCCAAACCGTCCAGCTGGCTGCGCGCTTTCCCGGGGAAGCCGGCCAACGGAAAAGAAGCTGACTGAGAGGAAACCAAGAGTTCACTTCCATCAATTACAAAAAATATACCTAAATATATATGAGAGCTTCTGCATTCAGCATCTCTCAGATAGAAATGATCCTCCCTGTCATATCATCATCATGTTGTCATCCTTTAACAATCCTTTTCTTCCACTTTATGCTGAACATATTTTCAGTTGAAGGCAGATTGGAGGGAAAATGATCCACAAGTAACAGTAACAGGAGCGTTTTAGATGAGAATGTAAGACTTAGAAGATGCAGGAGTGTGCACAGAAAGGTTGAGTCTCTCATGTAACTTTGGTTTGATTTTCTTGTGAACCAAAAAGACAGACGTGTTTTGGACTGGAAAGATGTTTAACTGAGATTTAACTGTTGTGTGCGGCTCCCTCATCGTCTGAATCGAACTTTGGGAAACTGCAGCACCGTCCTGAGCACAGGCTGATGCACTGATATTACAGCTTTTTCTGATTGTTCTGATGTTTGCAAAACTTTACACACTAACCACAAAACCTCACACCAGACCAGCAAAACATTGAACATCTCTTGCAAAACTCTTCAAACTCTTTTAAAAACGTGTGTTTTTGCATTAATACTTGACACACACACACACCATTGTTTGAATAAGCACATGAAACACACTGATAGTAGAGATGAAAAACACTTGTGGCTTTTGCTTTTTCTGTATACAGGGCAGCAGGTTACACACACACACACACACACACACACACAGGTATCCAAATGTGTAAAGTACGGATGTGTATTCTGAATATAACACACTATCAGTACAAATCAGGGGATTTTTATTCACTCTTCAAAAAAACAACAAAATAACAGTTGAAGAAAACAAAAAACACTTGTGTTAGAAAAAGAAAAGACCAAAAAAAAAATCTCGCCTTTTTTTTTAATCTTGCCGTAAGACTTCATCTCACTTCTTCACCTCCTCTTCATCCTCCTCCTCCTCCTCCTCCTCTCTGTCCAACACTGACCTCCATTCTTGTCCAAACCAGATGTTTCTGTGTGGCTCCAGCTCTGGTTTGCAAGTGAACTCATTATTTATATAAAAATCTTTTCACGTGTCTAAATGTAAAAAAAAGGCGACTGGCAAAATAATGTAGCAAAGTAGACGAGGGTTTACTCTTTTACAAAAAAAAAGTGTAATAAAAAGACAAACTGTGAGTGTGAAGCAGAGAATGTGTGTTCAGTTTGACTCGCTTGGTAAAAGCATCGCCTGCAAGTGTTCATGGTTTCAGTGCTAATGCTTCAAGAACCACGGTTGGCATTTAAGCATTCAGAAAAAAACTGTAAAATTTCAGGCAAACTAGGTACAACTTCAGTCCAGCAGTCAGGAATTTTTTTAAAGCAGCGGCAGTCAAACACAACGCACTGAAAAGTCTTCTTTATTACAGTTTTTCTCAATTGCTAAAACACTAAACCCTGTTGTCTGAACCAAATGCTCCATTGCCTGAACCCACTGATTGAATCAGTCACTCTTTTGACAAAACCATAAGCACGTTTCACCTGTTTAGACACAACTTACCAACACATTTTCATTGTGATGCACCTGTGCTGCATAATGGTGAGCACTGGTGGCAAAAGTCAAACACAAGTAAAGCACTGGTGTCACTGGTTAAACACAACAACTCAAAATTGATCACACTTGTGGCTAAAGATGTGAGGGAACATATATAAGCCAGTTCAGAGAGCACTGCTTTGTGAGGCCCTACAATGGATAGAAATCTGAGAGGAGGAGTTTGTGTGAGAGGAGGTCGAGGTGGTAGAGGTGGTTGAGGAGGTCGACCCAGTACGGAGAAATGATGCTGTGGCTGAGTAATGCACTTCTCATCTGTATATTTTTGTACTTTATTTTTACGTAGGCTTACTGTATACAAGTGCTAAATGCACAAGATTTCTGTTCGTTTTTGTACTGTGCAAGTGCCATGTGTAAATGCACAAGATTTCTGTTTTTTGTACTTTTTTTTTTTTTTTTACAAGTGCTAAATGCACAGGTTTTTTGTTTTGCAACATGCATTTAGCCTACAGTGAACAATAAACATTTATTTCTACAGCTTCATGTCCTGAGCATTGTGTTTTCTATTTTTCTATGTAGTGTTTAGTGACTGCTCAGTAGTGTTTTTAATTTTGATTGACTCGGGGCACATTTTGACAACACAGTTCAGTTTTGAGCACGGATTGAACTGTTTTGAGGTGAAAGTTTGGTTTTGCAAGAGGAGTCTGAGGTTTTGTGAATGTAGCTTGAAAATTGGGTTTTGTGTTCACAGGTTAGAGAAAAGGAGAGCAACTTTCGAGAAACGTGTCTTAGCAATAGAGAAAAACTGTAACCCAAGGGTGTGTTGCTCAAGAGCACGGTGTGTGTCGGCAGGACAGGTTTGCAGGAGTATTCGGCGCTGGCTCTCTTCGCTTTGGTTCTGCTTCTGGCTCCAAGCACCATATCTCCCGTCTTTATCTTGACAACGTTCCTCTTATCTGTTACACGTTTTAACAAAAATACGCCTCCGATGCCAACCTCCAGTGTCATCGCTGCAGATTCCCAGCCGGTCCCTCCTGGCTGCAGGTTATGCTGGGACGCTGCCCAAAACACAGAGAATGCTGACAGCCACCAAATATCTGCCGTCAAACACATTTCGGTAATTAACTCTGCATTCAGTGGAAGGAGAAGTGCCGCAGCTCTCTGTGCTCTGCCTTATAGATAGATAAAAAAAACGAAGAGAAAAGGGAGAAGACATGAAGAAAAATCACAAAAAAAAGACTTTATTCTTTCTTGAACCCAGGACCAAATCTAGAAACTCGCTTTTTCTGCTGCATGAACTCAAATATCTAACTTAATTAACTGATTCCATATTTGACTTTGTATTAGGAGATGTGAAAAGCTGCTCTGATTTCTCTTTTCATCCTGACTTCTGTGCAAAAAAAAAAAAAAAAAAAAGACTGAGAAGAGAGAAGAAAATGACGAGAGGAAAGAAAGCAGTTTCTCCTCTGTTGTTCCCTTTTTGGTGTTGATTGAACCAAAGTTTTGGGGTGAAGGACAGAAGAGAGTCTGTCTCCTAACGAGCTTCACTCGCACGGTGCACAAGGACAAACATCAAAACCCAAAGTAGAAGCCATTAGTGTTGTTTGATTAAATTCAAATTCAAATTGCATTTGTCACATACGCAGTCATACAAGGTACAATGTGCGGTGAAATGCTTTGTGCACCAGCTCCAGCAATACATCCAATTTACCATAATAAAAACAGTTTACAATAAAACAATACTTTTTTATTATTATTATTTTAGATAATTGCTTTATTTTGGTTAGATTTTGATCATATCTTTTTCTTTTGTGTATTATTTGTTTAGTTTATGTTTTGTTGTTTTTGTTTGGCATATTTACTTTGGCAAAATTAGTTTTGTGTATTTTGGGTTTGTTTACACTGGGCACCCAGGCTCTATAGGGCAGGGCAGGTGTAGGACCAGCATGCACCAGGGTGGGCGTCTGCTTTTTTAGCAGGGAAAGAGCGGGATTCCTCTGTTCTCTGTTTGTTTGCTTGCCTTTGTGAAATAAACCGTTTAAAAAACTGGAAACTCAAAATCAACCCCAGACTCTTTTGCCTGCGTGAATCATTCCCATGGTGCACCAGTGGCCCTTTATTTGTAAGTTTGATTTAAGTTTTGTTTTTGAGAAATCTTTGACACATAGCCAAATAACCAAATTTGACCAAAATGTTCACTTGGCCCAGACAACAAGTTCAATAAATATCTCCTGGGGATGTGATTACTTTATTTTTAATTTTTATTTATTTATCTTTCGTGCAATCTAATAACTGGTTGCCGAGACTCAATCTAAAACCTTACTATATACAAAATGTAAGTGGAGAAAGATGAAATCCATTGTATAGCAAATTTACAAAGGAATATTTCAGTGATCTGCTCTTGATTAGCTCAATAAACATTTGAGAGCATAACACTTCTAATATATATAATCAGAAATGCAAGGATTCTTTTTTACTGTTTTTTTCCCCCTCATTTACATATGTATTTGTAATTCTTGTCTTTTCTTTTATTAGTTGAGCTTTACTCTAAGTCCTCATTCATTTAAAATTCATATCCATCATCTGAAGGATTTGACATCTGGAATTGACTGAGTTATTATGGTCATTAAAGTCAAACTCATTAATCGATATCACCGAGGTAAATAGGCGTGTTGAGCCCTGTGTTTATCGAACAGTTGCTTTTCAGAGGATGAATTAGATGCTTTATTTTAAAAGCTACTGAGCAGGGCATTACAGGTGAGGAGGAAAAAATAAATCTAAAGGCTTTTTGGAGCAGAAGCCTTCATACATTTCTCTGTTTGTAAGAATTAGGATGACATGAACGGAAGAAAGAAAGACAAAAACCCAACTCCTCCCTCCCCAAAAAACAAACACACCAAGGTCTCATCTGCAATCTGACACATTCCCTGATCAATATGCCACCTGAAAGGCAAACCCCCTTTAATTAATTATCACTACAAATTGAGAACAAAAGGCTTTAAGCAGTTTTAACATGGTATTTTCTGTCATTCCTGTCATTTTACAATTTTTTTTATTTTTATTTTGAGATGCTCTCCAAGTGCCTCTCGACTGGCGGCAGACGATCCAGAGACGTGCCGCCTTCCTCTTCCCAGCTTCAATAGAAAAGCCAGCGTGGTGTTGCATGTGTTGGTGTGTGGAAGGTAAACAACGCTTGGTGCCACTTGTCACAGCTGGAGACCGTCTCAGCTTTCTGCAGCCAACACAGGCAAAAAATACAAAAAAAACTAAAATGGTGTTGTTCTCTTCGGTACAATCACACCAACAAAGTTTTTTTTTTTCTTACCTTTCTCAAGCTGGAAAAACATGCATGGAGAAATGTGATTCTATAGTCAGAAGAACAGGACAAACTGATGCAAAAACAACGGCTAAATCTACATTTTTCAGTCAGAAAAAGAAAAAAAAAAATATATATATATATCTTCTTTGGAGTGAGAGGAAGGAAAGGAATAAGGAAGGAAAGACATAACACTCCTCTGTCCTTGCCGCCATTTCCCAGAACCACACAAGCGGACCGAATAAAAACAAATCTACAAACCGTTCTCATTAACAGTTTCATTTTAATTAATTTCACAGCCGCAGACTGAAGGGAAAGGCTATCTCTGCCTCGGCTTTGCTTTAAATTAAGTTCTCACTGAGGGGGGGCGAGACGTGGCTCTCTCTTTGTAGCTCGGCTTCTTTTGAAACAAAGTGAAAGTGAAGGGCGCTGAAGACGGAGAGAGGAAGAAAACATAGCCTTTTTTTTTTTTCATTTGCAGCATCACCTGAACGTCTGATGTGAATAAAGAGAGAGATCAGCCTCGTTCTGGTCGGACTCTGCTGGGGACGAGTGAACGGGAGGCGGACAGGTAGCTTGATGCCGTGATGCCACCTCGCTGGAAATGGTTGACTTCTCAGGTGGATACATGCAAACCTGAAACTAGTTTTGAAAGGTGGAAATCATCATATATCCATTTTTGGTGGGCGGCAGCAGCCCAAAGGTCAGAGAAGAGGGTTTTCCTGGGAAGTCCTACCTGTGCAGAGCAGACTGGGGTGGGGAGAATAAATAAGAAATCCTCTTTCCACCCTTGAGCAAGGCATTTAACACTCTCAGTCGACTCAGTAGACAAAGCAAAACATGGAAGTCTGTGTTTGTATTTCAGCTGATGGCAGAGTCCAACAAGTGCTGAGAAAGAGCATTGTTCTGTTATTTCCAGAAAACACATAAAACAAATATACAGTCTTTAAAATCTTGGCAACCTCTCGTATGCATTTCACAAAACACATGATGACATCGCAGTTTTCACCACATTTCAGTAGATTTCATTTTGCCAGCTCATTTGCTTCACCCTTTACTATAAAGAAGACTTACACAAGGCTATAAACAAAAATGCATTAGTGTTTTGGTATGCTGACAAGCCAACTAAGAATTTACAAGAGAATGTCGGGATTGAAAGAGACGAGCATTTTCAAAAAATCTGAGAAAGTTGCACATCCTCAAATTTTCAAGTCAAGGACAAAATACGAACATTTGACCTGTTTATTTGGCTGCTGAAAGATTGCCCAACTGTTAATGGCTGTGTATTGATTTATGTGTTATTGGTGAGTATTTTGTCTTTCTTGACTTGATTATTTGGGATGCACCAATTTTCACATTTTTGGAATATAACTATTGAATTTAGAAACGCAGCGAGAAAAATCAGTGTTATGGTGTGACTGAGAAAAAAATAAAGAAGGCGGAGGAGGAATGCAGCAAGGAGGTGAAGAAGTACGATGAAGTCTTATGGCCAGACCCACAAAGAAAATGATATTTTTCTGTTGGTTTTTCTTAGCGCTCGTTTTGTTTTCCTCTGCTGTGCTTTTGTTAGTTGCATGAATGCTGCAGTGGAACATTTTGAGGAAAAAAAAACCTGTATGTGTGTGTGTGTGTGTGTGTGTGTGTTTACTACATGTCTGACAAACTACTGCCCTGCAGAAAAAGCAAAAGCCACAAGTGTTTTTCACCTCTACCATCAGTGTGTGGTTGCTGCTTTCTGTGCTTATTGAAATGATGGTGTGTGTGTGTGTGTGTGTGTGTGTGTGTGTCGTGTATTGATGCAAAAACACATTTTTAAATACAGTTTTGCAACAATCGATTGCTTGTGCAAGTGATGTTTAATGTTTGCTGGTTAAAACATACAAGAGCAGCTGTTGAATTTGGATTTAATAATCTTAAATTTCAAGCTTGCCTTTGAAATTCGCTGCATGGTGGGATATTCTATGTAGCAAAGGAACCACTTTATATTTTTTTTTTTACTAAATTTTGTCAAATCAACACAATCAATAAACTATGATGTGTCCTTTGCTTCCTGCTCTGATGACACAGTCCATAGTGGCCATAATTTCAAAAATGATACATCAATGGTCATGTGCCTTTCAGATGAAACAGACTCGTAGCTGCTGGTTTAAGGCAAAATAAGCTGATCATTGTTGAAGATAATCTCTTTTTCATGAAGACTCGGCTGGCTTCTTTGTGTCGGAAGAGCTGGGGAATCAAAACCAGGGCAGAAACCTTGGAAGGAGATAAATGAAAATCCGTCTCCCCCTGTTGTTGCTTCTTGACTTGGGCACAGAAAGTGCTGATTGAGGCCTGCCCCGCCGATCAATCAATCAGCCGCCCTCAATCGGCCAATGGGGCTCCCCTGTCTTGGCCCGCGGCTCGGAGTGAAGTGGAGTGCTGGCACATTGCTCATTTTAATCTCGGTAAGTATTCGCCCCCACGGCGGAGCGTCAATGAGTCAGTCTGTCAGAGTGATCGATTCCAGTGTCGCAGGCTTCCTCTCTCTCCAGCAGAGCAGGAAACGAACTTTCTCATCTGGCGGCTGAGGAACCGGCGGCTCGTACAGTTCATCAGCAAACTTTCTGTACTTCAGCAGACACATTGCCTCGTTGACTAGAAAGGAGACTAGTTGGACGTCTGCCACGGAGTCTGGTACAGGAGACAAATGCCGGTGGTAAATTCCCACCTCGGCGACAAAGAATTGCCATAAAGAATGAAACAAATCCTCGAGGCAAAAAATATGTTTATTGCTCCATGGTAAATATTACTTGTGCTTGAAAGTCAGATTAAAGATGTGAGGCTAATAGCAAACGTCTGGTCTTTCTGGGTATAAATAAAAAAAAAATACTGTTGCTGTCAGGTTTGTTGCCAAATTAGCTCTCTTTTCCCGTCTCGATATATCTAATCCACACTCCAAAGACGAGACATCTTAAAATCTAACTGAGATCAGTGGCATCCTGGGCCTTAATTAAGACACTGAGTGGAGGGAAGCAGCAGTTTTTCATCTTGGACCCTCCTCTTCATCACAAGTGAAGAAGCTGGTGAAATGAGATGCAGTGCACAGATGTGACAGCGGCTGGATTGGATTTTTGAACAAGAACAATTTACAAACACACAGGATCAGATTGAGCAAGGTCGTCTGCTGTTATATTTGTGGTGTGCATACCTTCATATGACAGTATATTAGGGCCATTGTAGGGAGAAAAAATATGATGTAGCCAGAGAAAAAAAAATTGGATATTCCTTAGATTAAAGTTGTGAATTAAAAAAAAAAAAAAAAAACTCACAAATTTCGGAGTAAAAAAATATATAAAATTCGGAGAAAATAATTTTTGAGGAAAAAAAATTAGAAATTCTGAGATTTAAGTCGTAAATTTATTAGAAAAAAAAGTATGAGAACATTTGTTTTTCTAAGGTTTTTTTCTCGTAAATATAAGACTTTAATCTTGGAAATTCAGAGTTTTTTCTTGGAATATTACCCCTCCTCCCACAGTTCTGTCATTTTTTTTCTCCCTACAGTGGCCCTAATATGCTGCCGTACTGTCTGTAACACTTCTAACACAATGAGGAAAATTACATAACAGTATAAAATAGGTGATTATTTATTTTTAATTGATTTTATTTCATTTATTATTACTGTTGTTGTTTTGATCCACTTGAATCCACCTTCTACTGTGCTTCAGCAGACTCCATTCTACCATGGCTTTTATTTTTCCTTTATTATCATTCCTTGTGCATGGTTGTATTTTCATTGTACTGTTGCATTTTCATTTTAGTTAAGTCACTTTTATTTATATGGCTCATTTAAAAACAACAGGAATTGACCCAAGTGCTTTACAATCGTGGCACAAGGCTTTACAGTGCAAATGCACGAGTAAAAGAGTAAGATTTGATTTGATTTGATTCTGTGCTCTGGCCTTTAACATTTTCTCAAGGTTTTGCTGATTTAAAATTTCCAACATGGACAGCTAGGAGGGAGAAAACGTCCACAAAGCTGACATCCATGTGTGTTGCTGCTGGAGGTCAGCTGATCCCTGCTGAAAAGCGAGGTGACCCTTCATGGATTTATTTATTTATGTACTCCAGCGTTGATTCAGCTCAGGAGCAGACAAACAGAATAAAGCAGTGACGCTGGTTCCCAGATGCCGTCTGCACTAACGGGGCTAAAACTGCATTAAAAAGCCAACAGGAGGCGGTAGGCTAGCATGTGGTGATTGTATCTGTGTCAAGTCAACTTTTTTGTGGGGAGGGTGGGTGGCGGGATGGGGGGGGCAGAGTGTTGTCTGCTTAAATGACAGACCAGAGAACCAGGAGATGTTTTCCAAACACCGCTCTTTAGATGCTTTTGTTAACTACATGTCACTTTTATAAATCACAAAAATGAAGGCACGTCTCTGTAGGTTTCCATATAGGATTCTCAACAAAAAAACAAAAAGTTAAAGTTCATCAAAGGGTCTCTTATGTATCTGCTGCAAGTGAATATTATTATATAACTGTAAATCTGAACTTCCAGCCCCAAACCGTAAGATGAAGCCAAATCCTGAGTATCTGTAATCTAATAATGACACAATAACAACACTAAATATCTGCTCATCACCTTTCTGCTTACTTCAAATTTAGTTTTTCATCAAATGTGGTCAATCTGCCCCTTGCAATTCAAACCTCCAGACACTGTTTATATCAAAAATTATTACCCAAGTTTATGAATCAGGTGGTTTATGCATCTTGTTGACGACCTACATAGCCCTTTAAATAAAAAATAAAACATTAAACCCCCTTATACCTCAAGGTTCAAGTGGGAATCATGTTTTTCCCTCCCAAATGTCAAATTTCCTATTGCTCTTCTATTGCTCTCTTCCTATTGGTCAGATGAGGTGAGGGCAAGAAAAAAAAATGCGTTCAGGACAGTGGAAACATTTAATCACATTCATTTTATGTTTACCCACTTGTCCCCATTAAATTAGGGAAAGTCACGAAATATGAAGCACAAAAAAGATGTTAATCATGTATTTAGAGATGTTAAACATTACATGGAGTCAAATTAACCCTAAATGTAACAGGAGGGTTAACTGTCCTGATGGTAAAGTGAGTATCAGTGCTGGACAGGCCAAATAAAACCCGTCCAGGTGGGAAAATCCTCTAAAACCAAGTGAGAACAGCTGCCTGGTTGCATTAATTGTGAAATTTGAAGCTCGAGGGGTTAAAGTCTCATTCCTAACTCCCTGCACTACCACCACTTTGTTTCCTCCCTCTTCCTCTTGCTCTCTCCTTTAAACACACACACACACACACACACACAGATGCTGTGTATGAGCAGCGCTAACGTGAAGGCATTGTGTCCCGTTCGCTGGCAGGGTTGTTTCATCTCGGTAAAGTCTGGCCTCGGTGGGAGCGACTTGGCACTGGAACAGACAGAGGAGTTTCTCCCAGCGGCTGACTGTGTGAGACGCCGCTCCGAGGCTGTTATCGTACACCGACTTTGTTGTTATTGTTGTGCGGCATCAGGATGGTCTTCATACCCTCTGTCTCTTCTCCTGCTTCTCATAATCTCTCTCTCTCTGTCTGTCTTTCTCTTAAGCCTCTTGTTACCTTCAAATTTATTAACATTTTTTTTTATCAGTTGGGGTCACTTTAATGATAGAAATTGTTACTCAAGTTTATGTCAGGTAGTTTGTGTCTTATTGACTAAATAGCCCTTTTAATATAACCCAACCTCCCCCCGTTACCCCTTTTATACACCAAAGTTCATGTGGGAATCCTGTTTTTCCCACCCAAATGTCACATTAACCATCAGTGGTTCTCACACGTCTACAGGTGTGTTATGTTATGTTAGGGCCCTAAAGCAAAGGGAAGTGTTTTGAAGATTATAAATGTCATCTTATTGCTCCTCAGTGTCCAAAACAACTAAAACAAATGTGTAAAATGTAAATATTTCTTATATGTTTATACAGCTAAAAAAAAAAAAAAAGTGCAGGGGTCAAACTGATCCCAAAGAAACACTGATCTGCACAAAATCTGTCCAGGATATTGAAAACTCAATCATTCACTTGTCCCACATGAATTATGAAGCAAAAGATGAAGTTAATCATGTATTTAGAGACGTTACACACTGAATCGGGTCAAATTGACCCCAAAGATGATAGGAGGATTAAATTGTTTTTCATGCCCTTTGTTTGTTTGGTGCTGTTTTTTTCTGTCATTGTTGGGGTCGATGTTGCTGCTGTAACTGCTGGTGTTTTGACATTTTGCAGTTTCAGTCACATGAAAAATGAAATATGCCATAGGAGGCTCGATCTGTCACAGCTCACAGTCCTGTCTGTGTTTTTGAATTAAGTCGACTGAAATATAACACCAACAACAACAAAAAAAACCCATTTCAATCTCTCCTAGTGGGCAAAAAATGAAGAAAGTTAAAGAGAATTGCAGCTGATCAAAGTGCTGCATGTAGTCAAAAATATAAAATCACAGCATGTAACTGAGAAAACAAACAAACAAACAATCAAATACAAGACACACGTGCAACCATACAAGTCAAGTGGGATATTTGAACTGGGAATAAATACCATCTGTGCATCATATTTTGGAACATAAATAATTTCAACATAGACGATTAGACATTTCACATAAAACCATTCCTGCACCCTTCAAAAATATAGCATGCTTCAGTTTTATCTAAATCCTTTTGAATATGGAGTGTTTTCAAGCTGGTGCAATTACTGAGGGCAAGAAGCACATCGAGGAATATTATCATATGAAGCCACACAGCTGGTCAGGATCTGAAATACATCCATAAACTTAAAAACACGGATGATTCCACATCCAGGGGACATTCCCACATTTTCCATTGAAAAAATCTGTCAACAGCCAGGTGTGTAACGTAGCACGGAGTGTTTTCCGTCACGTGACGCTCCGGTGCAGTCGATTCACCATTCCGACGGCTCTGCGCGTTCACGTCACTCCTCTTTTCCTCCTTCAAGTAAAAAAAAGGGGCAGTGTCATGTGAACGCGCACGTACTGTAGCTCCCTCCCTCTCTCGTTTCCTTCTCTGCTTCTTCTCCTCTCAGCATCAGCAGCATCAGGAGCGAGGAAGCGCGTCCCCGCACCTGTGTACCCGTGCACACGCACTTCTGCTCTTCGTGTGTTTCCTACATCTGCAGTTTTTTATATTTTAGCCCAAGATTTTTCCAGTACGTCCAGACATGCACATATGTTTTTTTTCCCCATACCCTGTAAATTTATTGGCTATATTCCTATATTTTCATGCTTCTCAGTCTGATATATTGGTTGAGGTTATCAGTCCTTCTGTTATTTGTTCAATGTTAAATGTTAAATAATATTAGCCTACATACAGAGATGCAGCGGGGGATAAACCCACCTCACTTCATTTGCACATTTTGATTGCGGAATAGAATTTATTTGACACTTTATATTGTACATTTGTTGCTACCTACATCTGCATTTTTTTAAATAAATATCTATGTTATTATAAATATATAATTTTGTATAAATGGATCTGCGTGATCTTGATGATAGAAGTGCGCAGTCCAATAATATGTAAAGCTTTCAGTGCACATTTTCCACATGTTGTAAAGACAAATTTTCATATTTGCATATGTTGCAAATGTATACATTTTTTAAAAATTATTTTCGATACACTATATTCTCAGTCTATTATTTTGGATTATTGTTATCAGTCTTTATGTTATTTGGTCTGTTGCTACATGTTACTCGAGTGGTACCTAACTCAATTTGAAAATATTATTTGCGGAACAGAATTTATTTGCCTCTATGATGGGCTGAAATAATTATTAGGTATATTCAATGCAGACATATGAGTAAATACAATCAAACTTAGACGAGTTTTAGAGTAGGGCCTTTTCAGGGGAGCAAGCCACTAAATTAAAGTTCTCCTGAAAATGTAATTGAATTTTGTTTGTTTGGTTGTTTTGCCCTCTGCTGATCCCCAGCTGGAGGTGGGCTTTGTGTACCTTCCTTGTTATTTATCATTACAATACTTCATGCCCCATTCTTGTTGCTGCAATGACCCAATTTTCCCCACGGGGCTCATTTAACTTTGATCTAATCTGAATCCAATCTAATCTTGCTTCTCTCGCCTCTTACGCCTCCCTCCCTCCACGCCATCAAAGGTTTCGCGCAGCGCGCTCCCGTCGTCACGTCAAGAGGCAGCCAACTGGCGATGAAGCGGATGAGGATGATGATGGCGGTGATGGAGGAGCAACGCTGAGTTCGCTCTCCCAGTGTTTCTCCTTTTCATTCATTCTTCTTTTTTTATAGCACACAAAAAATACAAAAATAAAAGCAAAAACCGCCGATTTGACCAAATACATTTCTCCAGCTCCCTCCCGTCTCCTGAGCCGAGACCGAGATGGGGAACGAAGCGAGCATGGAGGGCGGGCAGCCCGGGGAACCGGGATCCGCCGGGATGATGGGATCGATGATGGCCGGAGGACCCGCATCAGGACCGGGAGCAGGGCAGCACATCAAGCCCGTCAACGGAGCCGCTGCCGGAGGAGGGATGGGAGTCGGAGGCCCCGGGATGGGGATGAGTAGGTAAGAGCAGAAGCGGTCGAGTTGTTTAGGGTAGAGTGGGCTGGGTAAAGTGTTGTTTTCGGTCAGTTTTATGCCGTAAATGCACAGGAAGGTGGTGCACAAAAAATGCCCAGTGTGTGTTTTTAAGATGAAAATGGTAGCTGGGTCAGTGGAGAGCAGTTGTAGTGTGGTTCAGATGCAACACGGACAGGTTTGGCGAGGTGTTACGGAGTGTCATCCCTCTCTGTTGTGTATGTGCTGTGGAGAGCAGAGGCTCCGTGCGGCGGGAGAGAGCCGCGCGCTATCCCGTCCCGACCTCACCGCCTCTGCCTGCCGGGAGCTGTCCGCGGTGCTGAACCGCTACGAGCTGCACCGCCGACACTGGAGATTTTTATTTTTTTTAAACATGTCTTGCTTTCCCAAAATAGGTTTGACATTGCATACAGAGTGCCTTACAACCCCTCTGTCCCTGTGCTACATCCTGGTTGTCATCGCTGATTCTCCACGGCTGCTGTTTTGGTCTCAGATGCGGTTTTATCCTGCGATGTCATGTAATAGTATTTCACCGTCAGCTGCATGGGGCTCGGATTTGGCGTAGTGTTGCATGGGACATGTCTTTCACTGACGCCGAGGAAACGACCGCGTTTTACACCAATCTCTGCTGCTTGTGTCATCGCTCCGCCGCTGCGGTGTTTTAAGAGTGTGCTTCGTGAAATGTGGCGTTGGGACTTGTGCAGGAATTGCGGTTTATTTTGGAGATGCGATGCATTTGGATGCTCGAAGCGGGCGCTTGTTTCCGCATGGGCGAGGGGAGGATGCTGTGTGTGTGTGTGTGTGTGTGTGTGTGTGTGTGTGTGTGTGTGTGTGTGTGTGTGTGTGTGCGTGTGTGTGTGTGTGTGTGTGCACGGTGCAAGGGGCTGGCCTGACTATGTAGGCGTGTGTTTGATGATGTGTAGTACTGGTACCGTCAGCTACGCCACGGTTTCCCGTTAATGACGTAGAAACGGCTGACCGACGCGCAGTCACACCGTAGAGCTCCACATTCAGGACGCTGTGATCAAACCAAAGCCTGTTGGTTTGGTCCGTGACTACCGACATCATGTCCAATGCTGCCCTCGACACCATGACACACCATACACTGAACCACACCATGTCGTGCCATTACCTCAGCAGACGAGTATTAAGAACCAAATCATATCATGACATGATTTTGCAGCATCTACAATCTATAGCACTCCATGCCATGCTGTACTGTTCTATATCTGTGTAATAATACTATAAATCTATGTATACTACTATAATAATACTTTAATGTCATGCCATGCCATAACATACAATGCAATTCATTTACCATACCATACCATACACACTATTCTACAGCATGGCATACAGTTTTATACCATGCTGTGCCATAGCCTACCATGTCCTACTATTTCAGTGATACCATGCATTTCCATATCATGTAACCTAAAATGACATGACATAGCATGGCATCGAGTCCTACCCATGACTGTGCAGCGAAGCCACACATGGCAAGATATCACATGACTCGGCACAGCCTCTTGCCATTTTGTAAAATAAATTTTCCAAGCGTTTCAAATATATTCTGAAATATTTATCGTCCATGCTGCGCCAAGTTCTGCTGAACATTTTAACAAGGCGCAGCTGATGCGGATGCAATGAGATGCTTGTCTGTGCTTGCCATTATCAAGAAATCCCAATTTACTTGCTCATCCATAAAACACCTTTTGTGGCGAGACTACACAGACCTAATCAGTTTGACATTTTGTGGAAATAACAGGGGGGGTAGGACTAACACTGGCCTACACACACACACACACACACACACACACACACACACACACACACACACACACACACAGTCACACACATCCGGGCCCGTTAGTGGGTTATTTTTAGGACACATCCCGGGTTTGATTCATGCCTCTGTAGGGGAGGAGAGGAGAGCAGAGCCGTGCAGGCCTATCCATCATTATATAACACAGGGGCTCACATAGAGGATGACAGCTCTTGCTCGCTTCCGATGAAAAGACATGAAGACAAGATGCTCTGGTGTATTTTTTTTTTTTTTTTTTTTTTTTTTGCAACGCTCCGTTTAAGGGATTCACGATAATGTATTCTTCTTAATGTTCCCCCTATTAAATATTTGGTGATGTACCGTTTCTATTCTCCGGAGCGGCGTTTGCAGCAGTGCCTCCCCATTAAGCATTTATAACGCCGTAATACACGGCCATGTGAACAGATTGAATCACGTGCGGAGCGTGTTTGCTCGCCCCCTCCCCTCTCTCTCTCTCGCTCTCTCTCGCTCTCTCTGTCTCATACATATATACACACACACACACACACACACTCCCTCTTCTGCACTGCTTTGCCTTGCCTCACTGCCTGTTCATATCCCCCTCTCTCTCTCTCTCACCCTCTCCCTCTCTCTGTCCCTGACTCTCTCTCTATCTCCTCTGCACACTTGCATGTTTTACCTCTCCTTTCCTCTCTCTCTCTCTCTCTCTCTCTCTCTCTCTCTCTCTCTCTCTCTCTCTCTCTGGTCTCTATCTCCTCTGCACACTTGGCATGCTTTAGCTCTCTTTCACTCTGCCTTTCCCGCCTTTCTCTCCCTCTTTTTTGTCATATACTATCTCTACCCTTTTCTCTCTTACATTCTCTTTTCACTGTCTCTCTCTTGCTATCTCTCTCTGTGCCTCCCTTCTCTTTGCCTCCCTCTCTCTCTCTCTCAGTCATCTCCCTTTGCACACTTCCATGCTTCCCTTTCTCTTTCTCTTTTTCTGTCTTTCACACTCGCTCTAATCTAAAATACCTTCAGCTATTATTTTTGTACTCCTGACAGTGATAATGTAAAGCATCAAACAAAGGCTCTGTGCGTGGCTGTGTGTGTGTGTGTGTGTGTGTGTGTGTGTGTGTGTGTGTGTTGTTGTTGTTGTGGTTTTCTTTTCTTTTTAAATTCACAGTTATGACGATGTACAGCTGCAAACACACATTCCCCCCCAGGTGAAAATTTGCTGTTTGAAGCACTACAGAGACCACACTCTGCTCTCTCTCTCTCTCTCTCTCTCTCTCTCTCTCTCTCTCTCTCTCCACCCCCTTCTCAGACCAATAGCCAGCTGCCTATAAATGGCTCTGCCTTTACAATGATGGGATACAACCTTACAGCTACATAGGGTGTGGGAATACAGATAAGGAGAGAGAGAGAGAGAGAGAGAGAAGGAGGGAAAGAGGATGAGAGAGGGGGAATGAAAGCGGGAAAGTGTTAGGAAAGAGGGAGCGGAGGAAGTGTAGAGTAAGAGTGGAGTGTGTCGCTGACTTTACAATGTGATAAAACCCCAAGGGTTTGGAAATACAGGAGGGAGGGAGGAGTGATGTAGTGGAGGGTAAACAAACCCCCAGTTTGACCAAAAATCAATGCCAAGAAAAGCAGTTATTCCTCTTTTTATTATTATTATTTTTTTTTGCTTAAAACTTTAAATTAATTATTTTAAAATTGTTTTTATTGTGTATTGCTTGTTCTTATGCCCTTTTTTTTTTAAGTGTCTCGCTGTAATTCTTGTTTGTTTTGTTAAGCACTTGGTAACATTGTTTCATAAAGTGCAATAAAAAACAAAGTTCATTTTTATTTTTATAGCCTATTAAGAGACCCTGCATTCATGTAATGTACATGCGTTCAGTCCTATTGACTGTAATGCATACATGAAGTTGAGTCCAACAAAACATATGGGTTAGTAATCCTTGCATCAAAAAAGGATAAAGATTTTTAAACTAAAAAAAGGAGAACGAAAGAAAAAATGAAGTGATGGAGAAAAAGAATGGAGAAAAATACAGAAAAAATATCTGCTACAAACATGGAGCCATTTTTGCAACAAGAGAGAGAGGAGGGGGAGGATGTGAGTACAGATGTGTAAGGAAGAAGAGATGCTAGAAAATAAACAAATAAATAAATAAAAGAAGAAAAGAGAAAGGTGGAAAGAAAAAGCACGAGGTGGAAAACATGGAGATAGAGGGAGGGATGGAGAATATGGAGCACCAGATGGGTAAGGAAAAGAAGAACA
Organism: Myripristis murdjan; assembly: GCF_902150065.1. Lineage (NCBI taxonomy): Eukaryota > Metazoa > Chordata > Actinopteri > Holocentriformes > Holocentridae > Myripristis > Myripristis murdjan. Next base: position 7,138,514 of record NC_043986.1, on the reverse strand, counting down.
CAGAGAAAGGGGAAAAACAGAAGGTGGAGTAAAAAAAAAAAAAGAGAGCGAGAGAGAGAGAGAGAAAGAGAGAAAGAGAGAGAGAGAATCGGTACATATGGAGGTCTATCCCTTTGCTCTGCATCACGTGTTTGCATTACATCTGACTCAACTCACACTCACATTTGCAGGACTATTTTTTGTATATATATATAGGAATGCCTCCGTGTGTGTGTGTGTGTGTGTGTGTGTGTGTGTGTGTGCGTGTGTGTGTGGCTGTCATGCTGGGTTCCTGGCCTGCCCGGTCGACATGATTGGTAATTGTGCAGAAACGTTAGATGACTTCCAACTGTCCTCGGTAATCACCACTTATTCCCAAATCCTGATCCACACTGAGATGTGCAGCTGCTCATCAAGGTGTGTGTAAGTGTGTGTGTGTGTGTGTGTTTAAGTGAGACAGACAGCATGTGCCTGTGTGTGTGTGTGTGTGTACGGGGGTGGGTGGGCGAGTGTGTGTAATTGAGCAAAAGAGAAAGAGAAAGAGAAAGAGAAAGAGAGTGTGTGAACATACATTTCTATATTTTTTCCACTATCCTGCTCACTCAGGCCCCACTTTCACCGTGTACAAGGTGTGTGTGTGTGTGTGTGTGTGTGTGTGTGTGCGCGCGCATCTCTCTTTACTCGTGCACATGTATGTTTATGCATCCCAGAGTGTGTTCTCAGTCGTGTCTAGCAGCTAATCAGCTTGTTGTTGCTAAACTCAGGGTGTGTGTTTGGTGTGTGATGGCAGGCCTGCAGCTGCTGTTGTGATTCGTCGGCGTTTTGCTGACGGTCTCGCTCCGAGCGGTTTGAAGTTCCCACCTCAGCAGTGATGCAGTCGCTGATACGATTCAGTGTCTGATCTGCTGAGTCCAACGCAGAGAGAACCACTTTTGGACAACTAGTGTTTAATAATGTTTGGAACTACTTTTTCCAATGGCCGCAGTACATGCCAAACATTTGTAACCTTCCACAGAACAGCACAGGGAGCCGTTAGCATAGCTAGTGTAATTTTATGATTAAACTTAGTTATAAAGCAAAGTTTCGCAAACTTTTCTTTTCCCTGTTATTCCCTTAAGAGACAATTTCAAAATCTTTGGATATGGACTGCGAAAAGGACATTAATATTGGTTTTTGAGGCTGAAAGTGACTCACCTGTCCTGGTGGACTGTGTTGAAGGCTAGCCAGAGGCTGCAGTTTCTTGCTACCAGTGGAGCCGTGTTGTGCATAATTATAAATGACGGGAATCAACATTTCAATATGGGCTGGGTTGAGAAATACCTAACCCTAACTTTTAGAAATGTGTTGTTGATCCTGTTGGATGTGCTGTGAGCTAAATTCAGCCTCAGAGAGCCAATTTACACGCTCTCATCCTTGCGTTACTTTCGTCTAACATCGAAACACCGCTTTGTTTTATTCCCTTGTTCGCCCTCGTTAAAGCAGCACAGAAGGTTGTTGCATCAAATCCTGCGCAGCGCCGTAAGTCCTCGACAGGATCAGGCCCGTTCCCGTCTTGATTTAAGGAAAACCTCCAGAAAACAGTGGTGGCCATTGTGGAAATCATCCCTCAGCACAAATTTTGTAGCTCGCTCTTTCTGAATGAGTTGCTTTATCCCCAAAATGCCAACTTTGTACAAACTAGGAAAAACAGTTTTGGTTTTAGCTTGACGACAAAGCATTTTTGACATTTTCCTAAAGGATTTTGAACGGGCATCATGATCAAAAGAGCTCGGCCAAATTTTCCTAACCTGTAACAGAGCAATTGAAGAACAGAAACATGACAATCGCCTAAATTGGAGTCGCGAGGTTTTCCCACGACAACAGCGAAACATACAGCAGGTCTGATTACATGTATATTTCAACGCAAAGCTCTGAATCCAAGAGCAAAATCTGAATCCTCTGTGCGGCTCCTCCTGGGGGAGGATCTGTTACATGCGGTAAGGAGTTGGATTTCCCTGGTGGCTAAATTTTGTAGGGGACCGAAAATAGCTTTTTATTTCACTCCATAGCTTTCTCTCACAGTCACAAGGCCTCCAGTGTGGAAAAAAAGTCTCTGTTTTTTTTTTTTTTTTTTTTTCATTCAGAGTCTCCACTCAGAAGAGTGGCATCTAAAATTTTTATCTTCTGCTGCAAGCTGGAGCTGCTTACAATCAGGACGACTTAATGTCCCTTGTGTGGCTCGGGTGATTACATTAATTGTCATCTAAGCAAATTCAAGTCAGTTAAAAAACAAAATTCAGTGGTGGTTTTCTCCAGGATTTTGATCGCCTGCAATTTTGTCCCGAGCTCTTCATCTCTCTCTGATAGGATCCTGTCGCCTCAAATCCTCCGTCCGCTCTCGCCTCAGATCTTTTAAAGAGCCCTCACCGTTTGAGCCGCGGGCCGCAGGTTGGCAAACGCCGTCCTCAGATGAGCTCGGAGGTCGGCGAGCCAAGTGATGAGTGTGAGAGAGGAGCTCTGCTGGAAATCCAGGCCGGCGCTGGCTTTTACCCCTGAGTGGCTGAGCAGGTCCTTAGTCACCGTCTTAATCACCTAAAGGTCCGCGCAGCACGGCCCGGCCTCGCCTTAGTCATCGCCAAAACGACTTTCAAAAGTTAATGTGCATGTGTGTGTTTGAGAGAGAAAGTGTGTGTGTGCATGTGTGTGTGTGTGTGTGGGTGGGTTGGCGGCTAGGTCAGCGTGCGAGAGACAGAGACTGAGCGAGCGTTTTTTAATAATTTTATTTGCTTGTGTGTGCATGTGTGAGCGAGGAAGACTAAGAGAGTGGGAGAGAGACAGACAGAGGCTCTATATATATTTGTATGCCCCGTTATCAGCAGGATATGTTTGCAGGAGCCTCAAAATACTAAATGTGTTTGGGTGGCTGTGCTGGGAGATAAGATGGCAATAAGCACAATATCACAGCCCAAGACGGTATTAGTTTTCAGCAAATAGATGCTGTCGCTGTAGCTTATGAGTGAGGCCCAGAAATAGACTGAACAGAAACGATACGGGTATCTCAGAGAGACGAGGGGTGAAATCTCTGGAATCACAGAGAAGACACTGGTGGCTAATGGATTATCCGCGAGGCTCCTGAACCGTGAGTCGGAATACGTTCACGATCCCGAGCACCGCCGGGGCCGAGATGCAGCGAGCGTGCGGGAATTTGTCAGGCACATGTTTCACCCAGGAGTGCAGGATATACAGTGGACCAAAGACAATGCATATCACTGTACATGCATACAAATAACCAGTGACCGTATTCCTATTTGTCACACCCTGGTGGAGGGATATCAGGGCACAACAACAAGCAGGCAAACAGACAATCTCAAGTTCAGGGTGGGGAAGCTGCACGAGGAAGTTTAGGAGCGAGGAGGGACGATGTCACCACCGCCAAAACCGACCCAGCCTCCGCTCTGGTCCAATCAGGAGCAGCCTCGTCACTGGAGGTCAGCCAACCCGTGCTGGAGGCATCGTTAACCAACAACACACATGCAGAGATGGTACTAAAGGAAAAAGAGAGGTCTCACTCTCCTCCAAGCTCAAAATCCAACATATATACAGCTAGTTGTGGGAATATTGCTTGGTAATTTTCAGCATTTTGACCAAATGTGACCGATCAGCTTACTTCTGTCACCTGTAGGCAGCAAATGTGCCAGAGAAAGAAGAAGAAGAAGAAGAAGAAGAAGAAGAAGAAGAAGAAGAAGAAGAAGAAGAAGAAGGAGGAGGAGGAGGAGGAGGAGGAGGAGGAGGAGAAGCAATCTGGCTCTTGACTGCATCAAAATTCAATAAAGTCAAACAGCTGGAACTACGTTAAAAACTCACAATGAAATGAAAAATGAGTTGCATGTCTGCATATCCACATAATGAAAAATGTACAATTTATTTTCTTTCTTTCTTTTATTTTTTGTATGCTCTCAAAATGCTGTTTCATTGTGACTTAAACAGTGCCAGTCTTCAATGACCTGACCTGCAAACCAGTTCACTTAAAGCGGTTAACAGCACTGATGCCAGGAAGGAAAGAGGACCTAACCAAGCTGACAGACAGACAGACAGACAGACAGACAGACAGACAGATTGGCACCCGGCTGACACCAAACCTCTGCGCTAAAGTGGCTACAAAAGCAGTTTAGTTTAAGTTTACTTCATGAACCGTCTCAGTATCTGCTATGCTGCGTCTCTGCCGTCTGCTTTTCCTTGTTAGTGTTTTGCCCACCAGGATCAGATTTTTAGATATTAAGCTCTGTAAATGTTGTGCTATCACAGCTCAAATCCTGTTATCGCAGCGACTCTGTGACTGAGCGTGTGACTGCGGCTCATGACTGAAACTGTGTCTGTGACTCGGGACCCAAAATGTCAAGCAGATGCTGTCACTGTGGCTCACGAGAGGAATGGAGATGGATTCAACAGGCCTGTTTCTTACGGTCCCTGCATGACTCGCTATACCAGTATGTACGTACATCCTGGCATTTTCTGCTTGGACAGGGCCAAGGTTATAATGTGCATAACACTTTGTCTGTATCTGGCCTTTACATGGCATACTTTGATGGGATGAGTTTGCCACCTGAGTAAACGACCATTTTTTGGCATATATCATGGATGTTTGGAAACTTGACTCACCCTCTGAACTTTGGCCCGTGCAGAATCAAAGGTCCTGACGGTGGCTTGGCTTTGTGGTTTTGGCTCCCTGTCCTAGAAAGTGCTGCGTCCCCTCCCAGGGCTCAGCAGGGATTTGTAACGGACACCAGTCGAGCCGGGCCTGACCTCGTGCGAGCGAGCGGGGCGCACCGCTGCACCGCCTCAAATACCTCTGCCAATACTGCAGGTCCTCCACCTCAGGGCCAAACGGGGTCATGCAGACCTTATGCGATAGCAGTCGGGTGTCTAAAGCGGGGTCAGACGGGGCTATCTGGAGCTTACACACTCTTAATCTGGTGTCCACTAAAGGGCCAAACGGGGCTTTTCACTGTTTACCAATTTGCCTGATTTGTGCAAACTGGGCCGGAAAGGGCTTATCAGAGTTTGCAAAACATTAGTGAGGTTTCCACTTTGGGTGAGAGGTCATTCATTAGCCTGTTTTCCACAGCCGGGCCAAAAAGGGCTATGCGGCGCTTACTTATTGCCTTGTTTTATCACAACAATGCCGTCCATACTGATGAGCCTTGTCTCTGCTTCAAGGCCATTTTTTCAGAGCTTAATCATTATTCTTATTTCTTCTAAACCACATATTTGGGATTCTTATCTCCCGGTTTTGCCATCAGAGATCATCTGTTTGAAAGGAGGGAAAAATAACTCTTTTGAAGTCATGACAAAAATATTTTGACTTGGGCTTTGATCAGTTGCACCTTTGCCTTGCTGTGTAGACATGGCTGCATTTACCTTTTAGATTTTTACATATTTTTGCCGATCAGCTCCCTCATTCATCCAGAGCCGCTTACAGAGAGTAAAGTAGGACAGGACAGGACAGGACTGGTGGTAGGGAAGTGTTAGGGAAATGAAAAAGCAAGGAAACATTGAATATATCCTTTGGCTTCTTTTAGGCTGAGAGCTTGGCCTGTAACAGAGGCAGTTTCCGTTTAAAAAACAGCGCTCAGCTTGTGCAAACTGAACTTGGCTGCGTGCGGTGTATTTTTCTGATGTAGCCATTAAGAAGTCCCAGTTTTTATTGCATGCTTTTTTTTTTTTTTTTGCTCTATGCCCAAAGGAAATTGTCTGGGAAAATCAGGTTTGACTCCCATTTCACCAGTCAGCAGGTACAAGAAATGGACTGATAACTAGACGGTTGGGAGACATCAGAGATTTGTTTCTCAGTAAACTGATTCAGATCTGCTGGGACGAAAAGAAATGCTGCTGCAGAGCCATGACTATCTCTGTATGCAGTTAAAAAACAAAAAAAACAAAACAGAATGACTGAGTTAAAGAGGGCGTCTCTCTCTGTAAATACTATAAATCACAATGGTTATGAGTGTCATTTTGCCTTGACACAATGGCAGCTAACACTTTCATCCTACAGGGGCTGCCTTAGTGCCTAAAAGCATGGCAATAGCATCGCTTCAATGGAGAGTTGTAGCATGGCATGGTCTGTGTTGTTTTAGAGGAATATCCACTCTCCCCGAAGGAAGATCAGGTTTAGAAATATCGGTTTCAGAGGAGAGTTTCAGTGGCACACGATCCAAAATGCTGGTTGCGAGATACACACTCGTCCTGCCAAGAAAACATTTCTCGGGGAAAGTCTGGTGTTAACAAATTGATTGGTTCTGCGGCGAGCCCTGACCTGGCACACCGACAACATCTGCAGGGTCAGCTACCAAACCACACAGCTCCTCTGTCTCCGCCACAAGTCAACATGACAGAGAATATTAATAAACCAACAAACCCAACCGGCCGGCCAAGGTGCTCGTTTTGGTTTTTACCTGCATTTACTTGTTTACCACGTGTGCTGTGGGTGTTTCACAACTCAAAATGCAAAATGGATTCAGGACGCGTCAAACATTTTCAAGTCTGCCTCTCCCATCAAGTTGCTTGGCTATTTTATAGATCTCCATATATGTTGGGAATATGGAAATGTGTATAAAATGATGCACAAGAGATGCACGTACTTGCTATTTGGCGTAACGGTGCAATTTTTTAAAAAAATTGCATCTTTGGTTTGAATATTTCACTCGGTGTAAGAGCGCTTTAATCTTTGAGCGTTATCTTGAATATTGTCATGTTGAATCTTCAAGTATGCATGTAATGATATGGATTTTTTTTTTTCTTTTCCTAAATCTGAAGCCACTTAAAGAGGCATTTATGGGGGAAAATGAAAAACTAATTTACCACAGAATGAGGCAAAAGACTATCCAGCGACACTGCAGTATAGTCAAAGGTTTAAGGTTAAATTATAATTCTGTGTGTCTGTTTTGGAAAGTGTGTGTGCACAGTGAGCAGATCGCTGAAACACTGGATAGCTGAGTCAAGATTTTATTAATTCGGCACAAATGAAGCGCAGATAAAAAACTGGGAAACATTATGTTGACGTTCTTGTTCTCGTATTCAAAGCGATGTCGTGCTGATGTTCCTCTCCGTGAAATTTAGTGACATCTCGCCTTCTGAATAATTCGGGGTTGAGTTGGCAACATCAGAACGTATTTGAAAACCTCCTCAGATTAAGCCGGATGAAGAGGGAAAAAAAAATAGCTTCATGTTGTCGGCACTCAGTGGAAATTAACGGTGCAGAGCGGCTGTGGTATGAAGCGGCGTAGAGTTGTCTAATCACAGATGTTGCCGTTTTTCATCAGCCTGCGTGCAATTTCATTTTTGGAGGCAGTTTGACACGGAAGTATAAATTGATCCTTAATCAGTGGAAGGTGAAATTACACCGAAAAAAAAATGATAGTATCTGTAAAAAGCCTTCCTTCCACAAAAGCAGTGCCATATCCACATCACCCACATCATCAGATTTACTGCAATTACAAGCTGCTGATTGAGAAAAAAGTGCATCTCCGACTTAAAGCGGCCCCTACAATGTTTTTTTTTTTTTTTTTGTTTGTTTGTTTTGTTTTTGTAGTTCCAGTATCTCCCACTAGGTGTCCCACATTACAGAAGTGTGAAGTGAATCCACTGGTGTTAGCAGCTGAAGAAAATAAAAATGATCAGCTATATTTACATTCATGTTACACACTCTATTTGCAAGTGAGCATTATCTGCTGCAGTTTATTTATGGCTGATTTTAAATACGTTAGTAAAATGATTTTGCAAGTCAGGTTGAATACCTAAACGCTTGGATGTCGTGGCAACTGGACGTTACCCGCCTCTTCCCCCCAAATCATTTTTGACCATTTTGAATTTAGGCATATTCTAAAGGTGTTTAACAAAACAGGTGGTGAGTGAAATGCAGGTAATGGATGTTTGTCTCGTATGTCTGCTGGATCAGCTTTGCGGGTCACCGTGCCTGACATCACTTCCACATCGTTTCAGTGGAGAGTTTTAAATTCACAAAGTCTAAATGGCGTTTCTGAAGCTTTTTCATCCGGCATGAAATATTTCCTGACAAAAAAAAAAAAAAAAAAAAAAAACTTTTAATGTTGTAAAAAAAAATTACTCTGAGGGGAAAACACTGCCCTGGTTCTCTGCATAAAGTCTTAATGAATAAATGAAGAGATATTCAGCGGGCAAAATTGGCACATGCCTTTACTAAATTGTTGCTGGCATGAGGGGAGAGCATATTTTAGGTCACTGATAAAGTCCTGGGTCTGCACATTTGACATTTAATATAATTTTACAGAGCATTTCAGTGCTTTTTGGCTATGAGGGTGAGAAACTGGCTTTTAAAGGAAAGACACCCCGGGCATTATAACGTGCAGGTAAAGTGCTCTTTAAACGAATTATCTCGCACATTCTCACATGTTTTGAGCGTATTAATCAATCATATTTGGCGGTAAATGCATACGGAATGCACAAAATATCAGAGACGTGCTCTTGAACCCACATCTCAATTGTCTAAAAGCCTGAAAATCCCTCTCTAAATCGCCTGTTTCTCTTCATTTGCATCTCCCCCTTGGTGATTGCTATAGATTTAATAAGGAAATCAATGAGCGATAATGGCTTTTGCCTGGATTCACCTAATCTATGCGAAGAGGAGGTGTTTATTTCTGCACTTTTCAGCGTATTTAGACACATGTAAGAAAGAAATACAGCAGGTGATGCTGGGGGATTGCCAGTTCAATGCCGCCTGTGTCTTCTCACCCCAGTTTGACCCCTGTATTGTAAATGAAGGGCCATACACTTGCATAAACATCTGGATACACCACATCTGCAGGCACACACCCATAAACAAACACAGAAACACTCAACACACTGCAAGAATCACAGTGGTATCGAGTAATACCAGTGTTAAACATCTTTTCAGAAAGAGGATGTCAAATCAAAAGCTATTGTTTTGCAGCACATAATACAAATAATAAGGTATAGGTGGCATCCTTTGTGTGAAGGAAGTGTAAGTACAATGCAAAACAGCCTCTTTTCTAATGAGTTCGTTAAATTTTCCTATTCGGCGTTAATATCTTCTTTTTCTTCAAACAAGGCACAAAATCTGCCACTTGTTTCCAGCGCTATTTCACTTGTTTCTGGATTATTTTTTTTTCTGGGAACAAGTATATAATACAGAGTATAACATATAGTATAACAAGTATAAATATATAGTGTAAATATATAAGGCGAGTCAGATCAGCCCACAAGGATCAAGAACATGACTTTTGATTCAAGAAAAATCTGTGGATTTATCTCATCCTATTGGCCATTTTTTTTTTTTTTACTTGTTTAAAGAAAAACAAGATTTTAACACTGAAGACGAGACTTTAAATGACTCATTAGAATGGATTTTTTTTTTTTTTGGCAGTGTACTTACTTCTTTCACACAAAGACTTGATATTACATTTATATTCTGTACTGCAAAATAATAGCCTCCTTTTCTCGCACGGAAGCTGAAGTCCACATTTCCATTTGTCTGCCGCTGCCTTGATTGTGCCGGTGGGCAAATGGCATTCTACCCTCGCTGTTTGTTTCACTCTGATGGGGATAAATTTCCTCCCGCTTCTATTTGTTTGTCAGAGAATATTACGCTATGGTCTGCCATTTTTTTTCCCCCACTGCGCCGGCGAAGGTCACACAGTGTTTTCTCATTATTTTGTCGCCACCTGACAGTAAATGTTACCTGTATTGATGTTTCTAGCTGAATATGGGGTGTGTGTGTGTGTGTGTTAAGTCGCAGAAATACAAATGCAGAAGAAACTATATGGACGCTGAGTGTGTGTGTGTGTTGCTATATTGTGAGGCCAGCTGACAGATGGTTGTTTTTTCATAGTCAACAAGTTCCAGCCTTTCCTATATGTTTGTTATGCAGCATTAAACTGATTTAGTGCCCTGTCCTCTCTCCCTCACTGTGGTTTATTCAAAGAGGGACGCCACGACGAGGGCGCCGTTTTTCTCGCTGACAGGCCCAGAGCGAAGCCGCACACTCTGAAACTACACACACTCACTGAGACGGCCTTGTTTCTCAACACAAAACCACGCTGTGTCAGTAAATGGAGGCAGCGAGTACTATTACAGCGTGAACACGTGTCGGATCCACGGGCGTTTACACTGCAAGAAATATCAGACAGCTTAACAACAACATTTAGTCTTGTTATCAATCTTGTTTTTTATTTGCGGAAAAAAAACATCTGCCACTGAGAGGAGATTATCCCACTTGTTTCCAGTGCAATTTCACTTGTTTCAGGAATTTTGTTTGGGAACAAGTATAAAAATATGTTGAAACAAGGGTGAATAAGGCAGATGAAGGTATAGGATGAAGAAAATGACACTTTATTTAGGAAAATCCTGCAAACACGTTGATCAGCATTGGAAACCAGTTTTGTTTTTGTTTTTTTACTTTGAAAAAACAAGATTTTAAAACTGAAAATGAGACTAAATAACTTGTTAACATGATTATTTTCCGTTGTTAATTAAGGGTTGACACTTAAATTTGGGTTTTTAAGACTTGCCCGCTTTTGAGCAAGTGGCAAATTAAAAAGAAAAAGTGTCTATCTGCAAAAAAACAAACTAACTCACCTATAATATTGTCCATTTAAATGAACACTGATGCCTAAAAGGTTGTAAAGTGCATCACTACAAAAAAAAAAAAAAAAATGACACGTCTTCTGGCTTTTGTGAACCAATCAAACCTGATGGCTCGGCTTAAATAAAAAAAAAAAAAAAAAAAAAAGTACATAGCAGTATCAAATCACTCATTATTGTATTTTGATAACATTACAGACTGTATGACATACTGTACCAAAATGACTTTACTTTTTGAGTTTATCCTGCCCAGCTGTGGCTACTGACCAAAATCCATACGTTCCTCCTCTGCATTTATCGCATAAATGATTAAATTCACATTTCCTCCCATAGTTTGACTCCTGTTTGTTCCCTGACAGCCACACAGTTCAATTTACAGCACTGCTCTGCTCCTCCAGCCATTTTGACTCAATGGGATGGGTGGAGGGGTGGGGGGGGTTGGCACAGTATAAGACACTAAAATGGGATGTTTCTCTACCAGCATGAAATTAAGAAAAATGGGATTTTTGAATTTAGGTCACTTTGGTTGATGTGTTCAAAGGTTTGCCTGCCTTTTTTTTCTCTTTTCATTAGTTTCATAAAAGCATTTTACTGATACGGCCCGTTCTCCACTGTAATCACGCTGACTTTCTCCATATGAATCTAATAGAAAACGAGACCCTGCACTGGTACAGTCGGGCTAAAGTCACATTCAAATTCAATTCCTCACTTTTGCAAAAACAGTTCGATCACCCACAGAGAGAGAGAGCAGCGTGACTTTACCTCATTGCGACTGTCGGCCACGTTGAAGTAAGTCGTACTGCAGTAATTCAATTGCGATTAGCTGATAGAGAGGCAGAAAAGCATAAACAGAGGGAGCCAGAAGCAGAGAAGCAGGCGATAAGAGGAAAAAGTTTGAGCGAGAAAGAGATAAGAGCGGAGGAAGACAGAGGAAAAGAAAGGAGAGAGGGATGTAGAGAGAGGTGGAGATGGAGATTTATCGGCGGCTGCGAAAAAGAGAGAAGGTCCGGGGAGAAGCCGGGGTTTTTGTCTGCAACACAAAGACCGAGGGCTTTCGGCCGTGCGCCTCCTCCTGAACACGGTGGCTGCTGCCTGGGTGGCGCGGGGAGGAGCAGTGAGCGCCTCCTCCTCCTCCTCCGCCTCTGTTTAATTACAACCCAGAGCACAAAGGAGGATTTTCAGCCCCCTGGTGTCCTGTGAGGCGCCGGGCCCCCTCAGTGTTGGAGGGAAGGTGAAGCGGCTTCACCCCCAGTCATATGTGCTAACCTCTGATTCGCCTGCAGCAGCACAGCCTGGTGTTTTACTGTAGAGCACCTTTACACAGAGCATGTTTCATACAGCATCATAATAAAATAACTGCACTGCAAACTCCATCCTACTAAGTCACTTAGTCTGACAGACAGTCGTAATATCAGTTTTTTGGACTTCAGCTTCCTTGCAAAAAACAAAGAAGGAAAGATAGAAAGCTATTATTGCGGAGTATAAATATAATATCATATATAATCATATATAATCCTTTGTGTGAATGAAGTGTAAATACACTGCAAGAAAAAAAACAACTCCACTCTGATGAGTCATTTAAAGTCTCATATTCTGTGTTAAAATCTTGTTTTTCTTAAAATGAGGTAAAACATCTGCCACTGGGATGAGATAATCCCACTTGTTTCCAGCACTAATCAACTCGTTTCGAGAATTTTCGGGGCTTAAGTGTCATTTTGTCTTGATCCTCGTGGGCCGATCTGCCTAATTCTGCCTTGTTTCAACAGATTTATACTTGCTTCCAGAAAATCCTAAATTAAAGCGAAATGAAACTGCACTGGAAACAAGTGGGATTATCTCATCCCACTGACAGATTGTTTTTTCACTTGTTTAGATTAAATTAGATTTTAAGATTGAATATCAGACGACATGATTTAAGGTGGATGTTTTTGCGTTGACCATTGAAAATGTAAGAATGCAATCTGGCGCAACAGCTGGAAAATTAACTAAAAATGCAAGGCATTATGAGAATAAAGAGATTGATGTTGACATCTGACACGTGGCAGTTCTTCATGCTTGGAAAGTCATGCAAAAAAAAAAAAAAAAAAAAAAAAAAAGAACCTCGGGCGAACTAACGCTGATATTCAGGTACAGACAAATCTGCACCAAGATATGGCTGAGTGTTTATTGAGGAGGAAAAAAAAAAAAAAAACTTTAAAAGGAAAGATACCCAGGCCTTGTTGGGTATTACCCAGGTATTATTTAAAAAAAAAAAAAAATTATTTAATTTTTTAAAAAAAATCCTCGCTCTTGCTCCATTTCTTGATTATTTGTTGACACGTAATGTCACGTCAAATCCTTTAATAATGAGCAAAATTAGTTAAAATTAAATATTTTGAATATTTTTATTTGTAACCATTTTACCTAAAGGCAGCATAGTTGAGAAACTGATTATTTAGCGTATATTGTCTGCATATAAAGCATCGTGGCAGCATAATAGCATGATTAACAGTAAATATTAAAATGTTGTGATAAGATTAATTTTACTCTCATTTACAAAACAACTCATTATGTTATAATTATTACAAAGTCCTTCAGGCGTGAATGTGTAACTGTGTATGAATATGCAGGGTGCTGCTGGAAAACTGTGCATGCTCAGCAAACCCTAAAGTTGAGAAACCAGCACTAACCTGTTTAAATAAAGGTCAAAAATAGAGGGGAAAAAGTCAAAAAAAAAAAAAAAAAAAAAAGAAAAGGTGAGGGGTGTTTCTGCTGGTGTCTGCAAGCCCTGCAGCGGCTTCTCACTTCAGTACAACACCTTTCTGGAGGCGCCGTGACGGAGGGAGGGCGAAATTTTGGGGTTGAAGGAGAGGAAGATGACAGAGTGAGAGAGAGAGAGAGAGAGAGAAGTGAGGGAACACAAGTGAGTGGGAAGACGGAGGGAGTGTCTGTGGATCCTCCTGCAGTCACATGGTCGAAAAAAACTAAATCGTCCTCCAGATCTTTGCTGTCTGACTGTAAATCCACAGAGATCCAGTGGAACCTGAAGATGCCATTTTCCTGTCAAATTGAACATTTTCTCAAAGTTTCTGAAAAGTTGGCCGTCCACGCCGAAACACCGCAAAGGCTCACATTTCTGTGCAGGACGGCTCCGGCCTGGATCATGTGGTGTTTGACATTTAACACCATGAAAGCCTCCACCTTCCCTGTTTCTTCCGGCTTCACTGCAACACCAAAATATTTTTCTTCTACATTTATCCACTTGGAAGAGCATTTCTGAAAAGGATAGAAGGGAAAAATAGAGACAAAGATGAGTTTTCAGATTTCGGCAGATGACAGTAAATTTGACCTCAGTTTCATTTCAAATTACAAGTCACAAATCTGTACCCCGACCCTCAGATTTACAAATCCATACCCTCAGATTAAAGCTGGAGGATGAAAAACACAATGCATATAATGAAGCACACAAAGCACAAATGGTGTTATATAACATTAGCATTAAATTTATCCTTAAGTCCAGATGCACTGGATTTATCTGCTGATGCTACATCACTGTTTTTTGTTTTTCATTTGTGCGTATTCATGATGAGGAAAAGTGTTTAATTTACACATCCAAGGGCGCTGATTCATATTTCAAGGGTATAATTTGTAAATCAGTGCGTACAGATGTGTAAACTCAGATTACGAACATGCATATGGATTCATGGCGTGTGATTTCAGGCGGGTTCTGCAGGAGTGAGTGACAGAAAAGAAGAAAGAAGAGAAAATATGGATATGACAGTTTTATTGTGCACAAGGTGAAGAACGATGAGGAGAGAGGGAAGGAAAGAGCGGGAGAGGGAAAGGAAGAGTGTACAAGAGTGGAAGGAAAGGAGAGAGGGAAGGAAGGAAGGGAGGGGAGAGAATTAGAGAAGAGAGAGAGAGAGAGAGAGAGAGAGAGAGAGAGAGAGAGATCCAGCAGGACATGTGGCGGCTCTGCCAAGGACGGCCTGTGTCTCACCGCCGTCGCACCGCAACCTCATAACTCCACCCTCGCCCGTATCGATTTTATTTCCCCAGGACTGTGATGCCGCGTTGCCTGCAGAGTCAGTCTCATGACCTTGAGGCGGCTGCGGTCCAAACACAAGTCACCGTCGAATGCCAGATATTTCACCTCCACCTCTGATTTTACACGGCAGCTCTTTGTCCATGTGGCTGATAACAAGTGAAACAAGCTTTGGCTCCTGCTTGTGATAAAATCAAATCACCGATGATGCTTCGCTGCTATAACTTCAACCATAACCTCCACCATTTTCATCCTGTAATCAATATCTCCAGTAAAGCTCCCCTCATGGTGAGCGTGCACGGTGCGTTCAGACCTACCGCTCTCACCAAAAAATAAAATGTGACCGTTTTACGTCTCTGCAAACCGACCAAAACATGGAAATGTCAACGTTTCTGAACCAAAAATACATTGCACATCAACATTATGTCTTACAGCCAATCAGGTGGAGCCTGTGTCAGCATCATGTGACTTTAATCCTAATTTGCACCTGTGTGAACGTGATTTAAAATTAGTCACATTAACCCTGGGATGTCAGACTCATTTCAGACTGGATCATTTTTACAAACATCAATATGACTCAAGTCGACACGTAGATATTTTAGACTACTTTCTGATTTATTATTTTAAATCAATCGGTTTCTATCTGACCAGCGAATTAAAAATCACATGCTGGCTCATGAAAATAACACATAATGTAGAATTACAAAAAGCAGAAGAGAGAAATGAAATGAATATATATATCACATACAGGTTTGCCATTTACCTCACAGAAGAAAATAAAATAACTGCTCTTTCCATCTGTCTTCTATGTCATCAAAACCTCTTATTTTGTTTATTATACATAGCTGATAGCAATTATTTCAATTTTAAAAATATTAATTATATTAATTATTAATTAATTTAAAAATAAGTTTGTTTTTTTGCCTTTCCTACCAAAATGTCTTGTTTTAACTACTTTAGTTTGCTTCATTAACCACCAAAGCCACTGGGTTAAGGAAAAGATCACGGTTAACGTTAAGAAGAGGTTTCGTTATCGTGGTTAAAGTTAGGAAAAGGTCCCGGTTAACGATATGAAACGCTGGCATCTGCTAATACCAGCAAGCTAATGCTACAGGGTAACTTTAGCAAGCCAGCCCCTTTGTGTTGTAGGCTAATGTTAGCATGCTAGCTACTGTATATTGTGGGCTAATGTTAGCGAGCTAGCTGGAGCTGGTGGGATGTGATGTAACATGACAAATTTGTTTATTTTTGTGCATGTTGACTGTTGTTACACCTTAAAACAAAACATCCATGTTGCTTTGTAAACTTTTATTAAACGCAATGCAACACGTTTGAGTCGATAACAAACAGAAAAACTATTACGGAGAAATGGAAAATGAAATGACAGAATGAGAGTAAAGGTGAGGAGGCAGACCACAGCAGAGACAACGACGATGATGATGATGATGATGATGGGGGTGATGAGGGTGATGAGGGTGATAGTGGAAAAGTGATTTTAGCTTTTTTTTTTTTTTTTGCCTCTTTTGCAGCGATCTGTGTCAGGAATTAGAAAGTGTTGAGTGAGGTAGTCTCTATTTATATCCTTCTGTCCCATTTACTGCCCATTCTGAGGCTGAGCAGCACAAATTAATCCTTTTATTACACACGCAGCATGAAATACTCTGCTGCTGCTGCCACTGCTGCTGCCGCTGACAGGAAATAACCAAGAGAATGGGAGAGATAAAGAACAACCTTAAAACAAAAATACACACCTTGCCAAAAAAACAAAACAAACAAAAAAAATTATATATTTTTTTTCAAGGTGGTGAACAGGACTGGAGTCACATTTTAGCTGAATATTCAAACACAAACTAGGCTGCTCATTTTTTACACTGTTGCCATCAAGTACAGGAATTAAGAAAACAAATCTTATTTTCTTGTTTTTTTTGTTTTGTTTTTTTTTTTAATTACACAATGGGATTTTACAGTTTTTGCAGTCCAAGGTGTTTTCACATGCAAAAAAGAAGCAAACAAAACAGGAAATCAAGGAAGGAAAAAACAAATCTGTATGTGGTTTTAACCTGACAGGAGGGAGAAGATGATGAGTGGTGGAAAAAAAAGAGGGAAGGGAGGGATGAAGGTAGAGAGAGGAAGAGGAGGAGGGCGAGGCTCACCTGGAGAACAGGTGTTTATGTTTTCTAGGCCGGGTCCGCCATTCAACCAGGTGTAACATGGTCAAGTGTCTGGTTGAATCTCTGCATGTTAACAAGTCATTTAGTCTCATATTCAGTGTAAAAATATTGTTTTATAGTGTAAAACAAGTTTAAAAAAAACAAAACAAAACAGGCGAGTAGCGCTGGAAACAAGTGGGATTACCGCATCGCTCTTGTTTCTGGAAAAACGAGGTTTTAACGCTGAATATGAGATGAAATGACGTATAAATGTGGTGTTTTTTTGGTTGTTATTTGCATTGTGAGAAACGTTAAAACAGACGTGGAGCCTAAACTGTTGATACCAGCGCAGGAAGGAGCAACAGGACGGCTGTAATGACCGGAGGGGATGAAATCCACTAATTTTAGATGACACTGCGCGCTGGTTAAATTCGATTTTGTTGAGGAACACATACAAACACACACACACACACACACACACGCAGCGATCAGTGGTCAGTACTAGCCTCCGGGTGAGACTGTTCTCTCTCCGAGGTCCAGTGGAGGAATTACCTCGTGCTACAGTCTACTGGCCAGGAATACACTGTGTGTGTGTGTGTGTGTGTGCGTGTGTGTGTGTGTGTGTGTGTGTGTATTATTATTGAGGTTAGGGGTGAGATGAGGAGACTAAAATGGTACTCCCTCCCCATTAGAAATGAATTGGAGCGCGTCTGTTTACATTTTTTTTTTTATAATATCATAGATTGTGTGTGCATGTGAACAACTGTGAGTGTGTGTGAAAGTGATTGTCTATTTGTGTGTGTGTGTGTGTGTGTGTGTGTGTGTGTGTGCATGAATCTGTGTCATGTCCTTGTATTGCTGCATACAAAGTGTGGTCAAAATAATGGAAACACCTCGTACCGCCTAAACATCTTTCATCGTGTATGGAGTTTGGCCGCCCTTCATCTGGAGAGCAGATCCAGTTCTCGTTGTTTCGCTGCTGCAGAAACGCTGAACTGCAAAATGTTTGGGAGAACGTTACAGAGAGAGATGAAGGAGGGAACCTTCCTCCTGTCAGGGTTTAATGATGTTTGCATGTCTGTTGCTTAGGAGACAAGGAAACACAGTGACAGGTGATTGACTGATGAGGAGTTTTCCAAGTAAAGAAAAAATAATTTGGAGAATTGTTTGAAGTCAACCTGAATCAAATTGTGTCTTCTTCTTCTTCACATTATTATTATTATCATTATTATTATTATTATTATTATTATTATTATTATTTGGATGATAAAAGAAAAACAATTTAAACTCCGCTGTTTACTTTTCTGGCACCTCCTATTGCCAAAAATCCAATCAAATTTTGTCAACAAAACAAAACAATAAAAAACCTCTTTGTTTTCCTTCCACTTGGGAGTTTTCGCTCCACTCGTGGCATGTTCAGGCTGATAAGGTCGATAACTAAGGACTGTGGGAATTATAATTAACACGTTAAAACAATTAATAATTACCACAGCTCCAAAAGCGGCCTGTGACATTTCAGTGAGCGCTGAAGGACGGCGTTTGACACCGACCTGCCGCGTATGAAGACGTTATCCAGGGTTTCTGCTCACGTCTGGGAAAGTCTAAGATTGTGGCAGTTTCCAGGTTGTGATAATTACAGGAAATATTTTGGGAAAACTTAATTTGTTTCCAAGAATTTCAGAGTTAGGTGCTGCATAAAGGTCAATTTATTCTCTGACTTTAGCATTTTCTCTCTGTTTTTTCTCTTCATGAGCACGTCTGAAAACAATTTTTGTGCCTCAAGATGTGCACAAAGTGATGACTTGTACGATCACAATTTATCTTTTCAAAGTAAAACTCTCTATGGCGTTCCTGCGAATTTGTCCTCGTATACGAACAGTGTTGGGACCAATTACTCACAAAACTAATAAGTTACAATTACTAATTACTTCTGTAAAAAAGTAATTTTGATTACTACTCAATTACTGCTGCAGAAGAGTAATTCAGTTACTGGGGAAAGTAATTTTTATGATTACTTTTTTTCTTAAATCCTCTTATTAATACACATATTTTTGCATTGCTGTTGCAGTGTGGACATTGCTGTCAAATTTCATCTGTCATTGTCAGTGTTGGGCACGTTACTTTGAAAAAGTAATTTATTATAGTTTAAAGTAGTGATGTCAGCTTGTCCAGGTGGGGAATTGAACCCCCGGTCTTCTGTATGGCAGGTGGAGATACTATCCGCTCTGCCATCAGGAAACACATATACTTTTTGTAATTTGTGCTCATTCTTCATGCATGTTGATAAGTTACGAAAAACTACAAAGTCCGACCGGTTTGAAAATTGACATAGGATAGTAAAATAATAATAATAATTATTAGTAAGTAACGGCTAGTAACGGCGCATTTTATTGTCAGTAACGGTAACGGCGCTGTAACGAGGGAAACAGTAATTTCTTTGATTACTCGTTACTGATAAAAGTAACGCCGTTAGTAACGCCGTTTCTTTGTAACACCGTTACTCTCATCACTGTATACGAACAAGGTCTTGACCTCTTAACCCCAGCACATTTCAACCAGTCCTCCTCCCTGAACGTCTTTTTGTTGTTGTTGTTGTTTTTCCTCCCCCTCCTCCCTCCCAGGTCTCTCAGCCAGGTGTGGGTGTTATTTTGCGAGGGGGGAAAAATATGTTGTTCCAGCAAACTGCTCGCTAACTCTGCAACACAGCACCGCCTTTGTTTTTGTTGATCCCCTCGTGGGCCTGTTGGTTGACTTAATGAGAGTCATTATGAAATGACTCTTATTAAGGCTAAACAACACGCTGTAAACAAAGATCAGAGAGGGAGAGAGAGAGAGAGAGAGAAAGAGAGAGAGAGAAAGAGGAAAAGAGAGAGAGAGAGAGAGAGAGAGAGAGACTGGATAAAGGAGGGGAGACATCAGGGGGAAAGATGACTGAGAGAGATAAAGAAGAGAGAAAAGATGGAGCAGAGAGACAGAAGTTTGTTTAACCACTGGGAAGAAAAGACGCACACACACACACACACACACACACACACACACACACACACACCTCCTGTCTTTGTTTTAGTGGCATTTTTCTCCAGATTTCTCTCGATAAAACAAACTGAACTGAATTGACTTGAAGGCAAGTGAAAAGTTAAGTTGAGCTGAACTGAATGAACTGAATTGGACCAAACTGAATTTCATATTGTATTTAAGTCAAGTGAAGTAACTGGAATTGAGGTCAAAACTAAAAACTGAGGGGAAATGAACTGATTTGAAGGACATTAAAGTGTGTGTGTGTGTGTGTGTGTGTGTGTGTGTGTGTGAGAGAGAGAGAGAGAGAGAGAGAGAGAGAGATTTTTCTCCAGATTTCTCTCGATAAAACAAACTGAACTGAGTTGAACTGAATTGAATTGAATTGAACTGAATTGAACTGAATTGAACTGAATTGAATTGAAGGCAAGTGAAGAGATAAGCTGAGTTGAACAGAGTTAATTGAATTGAGCCAAACTGATTTGAATCAAATTGAATTGAATTGCATTTAAGTCAAAGCTGAATGGAACTGAACTGATTTGAAGGACATCCAAGTGAGAGAGAGAGAGAAGGAGGAGGAGGAGCAGTGTGTACAAGTATTAACTCTCTCTCTCATACACACACACACATACACACACACACAGAGCACACAAGCACATGCAAACTTGCAGGCATGCACATACAGACATTTGCATGCACAATGAGCACAACAATCTACACACACACACACACACACACACACACACACACACACACACACACACACTCACACAGTAATATCTGTAGTGTGTCAATTAGAATATTTATGCTGGAGGAAGTCAAAGAAAAACAGCTACTTATGCTGATATGCTCTCCTCTCCACTTGTGTCTGTGTAAGTTAATGTAAGCTGTGTGTGTGTGTGTGTGTGTGTGTGTGTGTGTGTGTGTGTGTGTGTGTGGGAGAGAGAGAGAGAGAGAGAGTGTGTGTAACAGTATGTATACAGCCGTAACACTATGATGTTTGTAGCGGCTCAGCATGGGGTCTGTTTGATAGAAGACACATCACAGAGAAAACATGAATTCACACACACACATACACACACACACTCCAATCTTCCTACATGAATACACAGCGCAAATACACACACACACACACACACACACACACACACACACACACACACACACACCTTTCCTACATGGGGACACATGGATGCTGTATTTCTCCTGTAATTGATCGTAACGTTTACATGTTTACAAAACATGGATACATTTTTTTGTTTGTTTTTGTATATCAACTATGTGTGTCTAAGCCCTGCACACACACACATACACACACACACACACACACTTCTAAATATATGTATATAAATATGCATGTATGTTTTACCGTCAAAGTGAACAGTGACAGTGACACGATCGCCTGTTTATTCCTTTTATTTCTCATCCGTCTCGCACTTGTTTATCCATCTCCGTTCACACCTACACCTCCTCCCCCTTCCATTCGTTTTTTTTTTTTTTCCCACTCCTCTGTTTAATGCATTTATTTGCCTCTCCTCCTACGGCGAACCGCTGCTGATAGGAATTTCAATTAAAGCACAGAGGAAATGGGTTGAGGGCTGTTTTCAAATTTCTCTCCGCAGTGAGAAGGAAAATACCTCGATCGCCCACTGGCGTTCCCGCTTTCTTAACGTTTGGAGAAGTATGTGTGTGTGTGTGTGTGTGTGTGTGTGTGTGTGTGTGTGGAGGGGGGGATCATTTTAACTAGGATTCCTCTTTTGGTTTGATATCTGCTGTTCAGTTCTGATATGTAATCTTGTGTTTTGTCGTCGACTCTGTGACAGTTTCTGTTCTTTTGATATTTCGTCTCCACCGTTTCGACATTTCCTCTTTCACTCTTGTGTTTATCCTCTCATGTTTATATCTTCTCTTCCACGCCACAGCATGATAAAGCGGAAAATATGAGGTTTCGTGGCCTGATTTGAGGGCGGCGAGGTGTCACGATACAGGGGATTAATGGACGAGGTGGTGGTCTGTTGCTTTGTGTCGTGGCGTTCCTCGCCTCGCCCCAAGTCAGAGCGCCATGGCAACTTGCCAGCGCTTAAAAATAGGGGGAGTTAATTAATTTAGGGAGTGGTATGCTCTGAAAATTTCCTGCACAGAGTATTTTCATATGAGTCAGACTAATATCTGGAACAGCCTCGCAAAGGAGATGCTCCAGCTGATTCAGTCGGCGTTATTCAACTTGAGCCGCGGCCAGAGTCCAAAATTAACAGCGTTTACCAGCCAAACGCGAGTAAATTTTCAGTTTTGTGGGTAAATAAATCAGTGTCAACAGCCAGGTTGCCCAGTGAATAATTTGGATTACAGTGTAGGGCCAGGTTTGCATCACTGTTCTTTTTTTTTTTTTTTTTTTTTTTTTTTTTTACGTGCACAGGCTGAGCCAATCATCAGCCAATCAAATCAAAGCTGCTTACAACTGTTCGGCGTTTTTTTCCTGAGCCCTGAGATCCTGGATCAAATATGAAGCTCAAGAGCACAGCATGAAAATAATGCACGATGCAGTTTTATGGCAGGTAACAACATTTTTTTGACTGGTAAATTTTCTCAGTTTACCTGCCATTAGCAGATGAGCCATAAAGTTCATTTTGGATCCCGGCCACAGCATGTTAGACACTGTGGATTCAGCAGAATGGATTATATAACACGTATCTACACAGAAATGACCGGACTTGCTGGCTAAAGTTTTAAGATGAACTTATTACGTGGCTCTGTGGAATATTAAATTCTGATGGGTCACTTGATGCATTCTGTGGTACAATACTTCTGATTAATTACAGTTATGATGAATAAGCGCCTGTTGCTTTGGATCAGGCATTCTCAATGTGTGGCATTTCCAAAGCATAAATTGTAGGCATGCACCTTTTGTTTTTAAAACATCTACAAATGAATGAATGTTTTTCCTCCTTTCTCTCTTTGGAATCATTTTGTCTTCTGTTTTTTCTTTGGACGGCCCTCAGTCCAGTGTTGGGTCCTTAAATTGGCCCTCAGTCATCAAAAAACTTTGAGGACCCCTGCTCTGTTGTTTCTCTTCAAGCCGGTCTGACCAGTCGCGCCCACTGCTATTAATCAAGCCAGCTAACAATGACACCACCTGGGGCAGAGAGTCATTACAACACGGAAATCATTTTAGATTTATTTTTTTATGAAACACAAAAAGTTTGATTCATGGTTGGAGGCTGAAGTGTCACCACAAAAGAAAAGAAAACCGGAGAAAAACAACACGCACAACATGGAAAAGACAGACTGCAGCTGAAATGTTTCGAACATGTCGAGCCATCCAGGTTTAGTTGTTATGGACACAAATTAAATCTGTGGACTATTTTTTAGTTTAGTATTTAATATTTCAGACTATTTTCAGTCTTAGCGGAGCCTTGAATTTTACTAAAATCATCTCAAAAGTAAGTTTTTGTGTCAAATGATTATTTTCTCTCATAAGCAGCCATGTAGGCTAACAAGTGGGATAATGTGCAACCAGCAAAATAACCCCTAACACAAAATGATTTATTTTGTGATAATATGTGTATAGCATACTGTCTATCCTCCCACCAGTCAGATTCCAGTATTCCCAGTGGCAGCGGCAGGCCATACGTGTTAATAAACTCAAATATTCAAGGCTGTCATGGAGACTGAGTGAATTCAGCAGGAGGGGAAACACCTCAGAAGAGATTACCATTCCTACATGTGTGTGTGTGTGTTTGTGTGTGTGTGTGTGTGTGTGTCTGCATGCATAAATCCATGTAAACGCTGGTGTGTAAGGATGGAGAGAGAGAGAGAGAGAGAGAGAGAGAGAGAGAGGGAGGGAGAAGGATAGTTTCTAAGGCATGTCAGCGTGGAGCAGAATGCTAAGCAGGGCAATTCTTCTCTAAGACCTCTCCTCTCCTCTCCTCTCCTCTCTTCTCCTCTCCTCTGCTGCACCTCCATCTCACTGCCCTCCTCTCCTTTTCCCTTTGATCATTTTCCCCACCAGCCTCCATTTGTTAGAATCCGGCTGCTTTCATTTCTGCGTTCAGCTCGACCGAGGCGACGCTTGAAGCCAGACAGTCATTTAACCAGCCAGCCAACCACTCAGCTTCACCTCGCAGAGAGTCAGTCAGTCAGTCAGTCAGGCAGACAGACAGACACTCAGTCAGTCAGTCAGTCAGTCAGTCGGCACAGAAGCCAGACAGCTGCAAAGATATAAATTCCAAAATCCAATTTCAGTTCCAGCCTTTTCTTCCTTGGGAGTGACTTGACCTGGGGAAGAGTTGATGAGGCATTATACATCTCAATCAATGTCCTCTGCTCTGTGTGTGTGTGTGTGTGTGTGTGCGCATGTGTGTGTGTGTGAGAGAGAGAGTTAGAGACAGTGTGTATATAAAGGAGGGAGAGAGAGAACGGAACAGAGGTTGTGTCCATTAGTGAAAATTGAAGAATGTACATGCTTGAATTTGGAATATGTGTGTGTGTGTGTGTGTGTGTGTGTGTCTATATCTGTGTGTGTATGTGTGAGTATATGTTTGGGTGCTCAGAGTGTAAGTGCAAATGAGTGTGTGTGCATGTGTGCGCAGGGTGTGGTGTGTGTGTCTGTGTGTGTGAATAATGATGCACACTGTGGCGCTGATGGCATCTCGAATTGCAGAAAGCACCACGAGCCTTTTTTCATACAGAGACAAATGTAGACAGTTGTGTGTGCAGGTGTGTGTGTGCGTGTGTGTGTGTGCGTGTGTGAGTGTGTGTGTGCCCATTGCTGTCATTTTGTTACTTACTCACTTTACATGGAAAAGCACATCTGCTGAAGACAGCTTTATTGCACAGAGGAACATGACTGTACAATAGCGAGGAATCACACACACACACACACACACACACACACAAGAATGCATATACACACAAGGAGGAATAACAACCACAAACTAGATGTGCATAAATATATGCATATGCCTTGTGACAAAGGCAGGCACACGCGCACACACACACACACACACACACACACACACACACAGAAACACAAATGACAGAGAAATGAAAGAGTCTTTTACAGCAGCCATCTGCAGGGAATGCTTAAGAAGGTTAGAAAGATGAACTGAAGGCATAAAGAGATGGAGGAGCACATTAGACACCTGGCTGACAGAGAGTATTATCACTGCAAAGTGTGTGTGTGTGTGTGTGTGTGTGTGTGTTAGGTGTAGTAGGATATGGTTAGTGCTCTCTGTTTTGGTCTCCTGACTATGAATCAGGCCCCATCCACCAAGCGCTGCATTTCCATTGTAGCCGAGGCTTCAGTAATCACCTCCTCTATTCTATTCTACTGTGGGGCCTTCAAATGACTTAAAGGAACATTCCACCCAAAATACAAAAGAAAAAAATTCCCTGTTTCACCTGGTTTGGCAAAGTTTCCTGTCTATCTGCTTTCACCCAAACACAACAGGGCTGGATGAGCTCAAAGCATTAAAAATAAAAACTTAACACCAATATCTTTTTCCAAAAACAACAACACGAGTGCTCAGGGGCAAAAAGAGTTTGGTTGGGAACTATTCACTGCCAAAGAACACAAACTGTATCTTTCCACCTCAAATTCATACTTGTTGGTCGTGAATATCTAGTATAGTATAGTATAGTACAGTATAGTATAGTATAGTATGGTATGGTATGGTATGGTATAGTATAGTATGGTATAGTATGGTATAATATAGTATAGTATAATATGGTATAGTATAGTATAGTATAGTATAATATGGTGTAGTATAGTATAGCATAATTTAGTATAGTATAGTATAGTATAGTATAGTATAGTAAAGTATGGTATAGTATGGTATAGTATAGTATAGTATGGTATAGTATAGTATGGTATAGTATGGTATAATATGGTATAGTGTAGTATAGTATAGTATAGTATAGTATGGTATAATTTAGTATAGTATAGTATAGTATAGTAAAGTATGGTATAGTATGGTATAGTATAGTATAATATAGTATAGTATGGTATAATTTAGTATAGTATAGTATAGTATAGTATAGCATAGTATAGTATAGTATGGTATAGTATTGGAGTGAAGGGGACACAGACTGTAAACCTTGCCAAATCATGCAACAAATTATCTAGATGTTGTAAATGAAAAATAAAACCTTTGAATTTTGGGTGGATGTTGCCTTTAAGGATGAGTTGTTATTCTTTTTTGTACAGTCACAATACTGCCACTCTGAAAGAACTAGGTTGCATCTACATGGGTGGAGGGAACATATTTAGACTTCTGAGGTTTAAATAAAACAAATTGCAGCGTCCACTGTTGGGATTGCCTGCGTTAAAAGTTCATTGATCCACATCATAGTTGATAAATGAACAATTCATCTCCAAAACACTCTCTCTCTCTACATATATCCATTATGGCAGAAAATAATTGCCTGAAAATTTATTCAATAGATCCTGTCTATAAAAGTGATGCATTCTGCCGGTTGCATACAAGTATAATTTAACAAGTTGGCTTTAATTTTTGAAAAGTGCCATAAATCATTTTGCAAGAATATGTGAAATATTTCTCATATTTGAGAGCAAAACTCCTGAAAACAAGCGTGGGCCCTCTGCCTCGCTGGTTTGGTGCAGGTCGGGGGAACACAAGTAGTGGGCGAGAGGAGGTTGCACATTTTAGCCTGAAGGTGGCGCTAGAGGAAAGGTGATGTGGTCCCCGGAACAGATAGAGTTCATCCTCTGTGGAGCATGAGCGTGCTTTCTAAAGTTCATGGTAATCCACTTCAGCTGATGTCAAGGTATGTTGCCTTCGAGTAAAATGTCGAGCAGACAGACGGACGGACGGACGGGCTGACATGATCCTCCTGACAGCAGGGGAAAAAAAATCCTAAAAATCCTAAAAAATATTTAGGATTGCAGGATTTATCTCTGTAAAAATCCAGGTCAGTGTGTGTGGCCTTTACTCAGCAACATGTGGCATCGTCACAGAGTTATTTCCTGCAAAGCCTCGGATTACTGTATCGCCTTGCACAAACTGCCATTAAGACTGTACACGTGCTATCAGTACAGTGTGTGTGTGTGTGTGTGTGTGTGTGTGTGTGTGTGTGTGTAGATTGTTGTGCTCGTGCATTTGTCCATGCAAATGTGTGTACGTGCATGCCTGCAAGTCTGCACGTGCTTGTGTCTGTGCTCTCATGTGTGTGTGTTTCTGTGTGTGTGTGTGTGTGTACAGTATGTGTGTGTGCCAGCGTTACAGTGAATGGCCCAGCTGTGCTGAAGTGCTGCCACTCCCTGATTACATAACAAAGTGTTATCTTCGGTAAAGGATTGCACTTATCCTTTAAACACACAACACTGAGCATCAGGGAAAGAAGTTTATTTTAAATTTACATTTTTCTTTGCAGCCGGTGACCTTCATGTAATACTCCCACTACTACAACTCCCACTATTTTGTTATCAGTGCACTGTAGCTGCTGGTATATGTGTGCTTCTCCATGCTTATGTATGTGTTTCCTATATACATATGTGTGTGTGTGACTGCGTATATGTATGTGTGCATAGTTATGTATTTTGTTATTGTGTTTGTATGGCCTCTACATGCTTTGTATGTCTTGTTCATCTTAGTTTGAAAAGCACATTGTGATGTTTTCTGTATGAAATGTGTCTTAGAAGTGCATTTTAGTTGACTTGACTAATTTGGTGGATGCTTTTCACCCAAACCTGCACACAGTAAACTGGAATACATACGTTTTATTTATTTATTTGTTTTTTTTTTAGTAAGGTGGATTTTGAAGCCTTAACCATGGTTATGCTCTAGCCATCCTCCATTATTTCCCACTTTGGACAGTGAAAAAATGCATTTGCCAGTAAATGGTTATCTGATTTGGCTGTCAGCTACAGGGTAAACATCTACGTGTAAACCTGACTTGGATGTTGGAGGAAAGGGTGTGGGGAACCAATTAAAAATAATAATAATGATTTTTGTTCATGCTTCCATTTCTACTTAACATATTCTCATGCTGAAACTGACAGCTCCACGTGTTTAAAAAATCTTTCTCTTGCTTTATTGTTATTCATATTCTGTTTTTTTTTTTTTTTCTGCTAATGCATGCTGTAGCAGTGGACAAGTTTCCCGAGGGAGATCATTAAAGCGTCATCTTCTCTGAAATATGCAGTATATACAATAACAGTGTATGTGTGCATTTCCATCCATCGTGTGTGTGTGTGCGTGCATGTAGCTGTATGTATGTGTCTGTACATGTGTTCATGTGTGTGTTGCTGCAGAATGGACTCAGGTCTCTAGCAGGACGTGTTGTTGTTGTAAACAGGATCATCTGCTGGCGGGGCGCGGGGGGAGAGAGGGCATCGCCTGGCCAGTCTGCCACCTCTCAGCCCAGCTGTGACCACCCAGCACACTCTCATGATCGGCTGGCTTCACACATTTAGATTGACAGTCTCATTGCAATCATGAAACCCATCGGCTATCGTCCATCGACGTTTTATCCTCTGGGCGGGAGGCAGCCAAATTTACAGGTTTTCCGGTGCAGCCTGAAGCCATTTTTGTTTCTTTTAGTGCACGAGTCAGACATTTCTCCACGCAATACACAAACACGGAGATTTTTAACAGGTGTTTTAGGTTCAGATGACATTTCTGTGAATGTGTTCCACCTCTTCTGCTCCCCACATGGGCTGTTAAGTTAATACAACCACTCGGACTACAATGGAAACCGAAACCAGGATCCTTCCCATGCCAAAGATTCAATACATGTTAGCGTCCGACTGTCTGATCATGAAATGAAAGAGAAGGCCTGCGCTTCATTATTGACATCACCACCAGCGTCAACGACAAGCAGCATGCGTTAGGAAGGTAGTCCGGAGCTGGTAAATATTCCTGTCACCACTGAGTGATCAGAGAAGTGCTCGCAGAAAGAAGAGAAGCTAAGTAAAGAGGCAGTAAGGACGAAATCATTTGAAAGTAATTTAACTGAGTAGTGAAGATTGGATGTGATTCACAAGGTGTTGTGAAGTACTTGTTGAATAGACGAGTTTTCAGCCACGCAGAGGAAGTGACTCTGCCGCTTTTAGTTAAGTGTTAAGGTCACTGTAAGATTGGATTATCCAAGGGGGAGAGAAGACTCTCTCCAGCTACAAGGTGGCAGGAGGCAGTGCAGGAAGAGTGGATTGGGTTTTTTTTTTCTAGTCCAGTAAAAAGGGCCAGGAGGTAAGAGAGTAAGAAGCTAATATTGAGAAACCTCTTGCTAATAGTAAGAAAAGCAAGGCAAGGTGACTGTATTCATATAACACACTTTCATTCAGTTAATGCAGTTCAAGGCATTTCATAGCGAAAAAGAGGAGAAAGAGGGAAAAAAAGAAAAAAGAAAAGAAATATTTAGCCAATCGATGAGATTATTTCTGCTTCCGGAGCAGCTCTGGTAATTTAACTTAAACCCCAATCTGTGAGGGGAGAGGAGGAAAGAGGAGAAACGGGAGAGAAGAAAAGACATGAAGATTGGGAAAGAGTGAATAAAAAATGATTAAAGGGCAAAGAGAAGAGAGGAGAAGAGAAAAAAATGGTGGGGAATTAGAGAAAGTGGGGAAAAAAAGGATAGTGGACAGAATAAAACATTGTTATGGTTGCTTTTATTTCTCTTATTATCGTAACTAGTCGGTGTATTAGCTCCATTAGGTGAAGAGAGAGGAGGAGAGAGGAAATGAGGAGCGAGAGAGAGAGTCAAAGAGGCGCCATAGAAACGCAGTTCATTTACCATTTCACCGCTTAGGAGGAGGAGGCGCAGGCGGCAGGCGAGCAAAAGAGGCTGACGAGAGCAGAAGGAGAGAGGAGGTGATAGAGGAGGAGATGAAAAGGCTGTAAGAGAGTGGAAGAGCAGGTTGAGAGGAAGGAGGACGAGCAGAGGAGGCAGATGGGAATAAATGGGCCGTAGAAAGGCAATTTTATCAACAGCCCAGAGTGGGAAGCAACGTAGGCAGAGGAAGGAGAGAGGAGGAGGAGGAGGAAATAGATGTTCACTTTTGGACCTACCAGTAACCTAAATAGACTTGTTTTGCTGAGAGTGTAGCGCTAAGATTAAAAGATATAAAAATAAAAAATAAAATATAAAAAAGTAGCTATTCTTCGAGAGAGAACAAGGTCAGGTAAATCCCACCCAAACCTGTGGACCGGCAGGATGCAGAGCCTGAAATCGATGGAAGGCGAACGCACCGCTGTTTTGGGATTTCCTTGGATTTCACAAAAAAAAAAAAAAAAAAAAAAACTGCAGCCAGAAAGAAAGAAAGAGGCAGATAGAGCTCCATTGCGCTCTCTAATTTTCACTCTCTCTCTCTCTCTCACACACACACACACACACACACACACACAGTTAGCCTCTCCTAGTATCACTTACAGATGATTGACACATACACTCGATCCGTCTCGTCCACATTCAGACGGGAAATGGAGGGGCTAATGGGAGCGGGCGAAATCACTTTGACTAAACAAGCTTGTGGATTGGGGCCACTGAAGGCCGGGCGCGACGGTGATAAATGTCCCCAGTGCAACGCAGCGGCGATGTGTGTAAACACGCTGAGGAAGAGGCCTGCTCCCGTTGTTTGTGCTGTCACCTCCATTCGCCTCTGTTTCGCACACCAATTAGGCGACGGCGTCCCACAGAAAACCGCCGTCTCCAGCCCTTCGCTTCCTTCTGCTGTTTCCTCCTCTACGGCGTCCGCTCCTGCTCGCTCAGGTGGCCACTTTCTCAGAGCATTTTGCTCTTGGCGGCATAGAAAGGCGTCCGAAACAGAATTTGGCTCATGATGGGACACTAAAACTTTAAGGAAACTTTAAGGAAACTTTAAGGATACCTTAATACGAAGGATGAACCACATTGGATTTTTTTGTCGACATCTGATATGCTGATATTTTGGCCGACGCTGATACAGATATGTGCATATTTTTTCCACATAATTGCAGAGAATAACAAGTCTCTCCTGTGGAATTAACATTTTATTATTCCTGCTCTTATTGTGAAGGCCCACTAGCAGATGCAGACGCAAAATGCAATGCTTTTCAAAATATACTACTTAAGTGAAACATGCCATATTTATTTTTTATACAACATTTTGTCTCAATCAAAACTGAGAAAATCCGTTTAAAGCTGATATCATCCAAGACCACTGACGTTCTTATGTAATAATTAACATGGAAGACGTTACGGAACAATTAAATGAAAAACAGGGAGAATATTAAAGAAATGGAAGTTGGAAAATGAATAATGAGAACAGAAGGGTTTTAGGACTGACTGTTTATTTGTCCTCAGGGAAAAAAAAAAACTTCCCTTATACAAAGGACTGGCTGATATGACTGGCTTATATTAATAAATATAAAATATAAATACATAAAAAAGTAACACATTATCCATCTAATTAACTAGAATCAGTAGAGATGTGTTTGTCTAACCCTGTGTTCTGTACTCCTAAACATTTGATTGATTGATTGATTGAGTGGTTCTTTGTATACTGTTGTATGAAACCACAGGGACTTGAAGAACCCTCTTTTTCATTAAAGAATAATTTGGTAAAAATGGAAAGTCACACTAAGCTTTGTTGTGGTTCTTCCTTGAGTCCTGCTGACTGTTCATGCGGTTTTATGCGGTTCTTCAGGCTTTCATTCTGATGCAAAACCAGGAAGATTTTCAAGACAGGACTGGAAAGGCGTTCTGCAGTGGCGGGGTTCCCACAGGAACCCTCCTGCGGTGCTGCGCAGAACTCGTTTTATCGTGAGCGTACTGTACTTCCTGTTCCCTCTGCCGAGTTTTCCTCTTTGTTCCCGCTCTCGCCCATCACTCTCCCCCTCTCCCCGCTTCCCTGACAGCTTTAAGTCTCTTATCCCGTCTCCCTCAACCTCTCCGGGTGAATCACTGAAGCTTTGAGGTTTTTGTCGAGTCACCCCATTCCCCTTGAAACACACACACACACACACACCCGCACACACACACACACGGCAGTATACTGTAGGAGTAGTGTGTGTGCATGAGCGTGAGCGTTGAGTGTGTGTTTGTGTCAAGTGCGTATGTGTGCCTACATGAGTGTCTCTGCTTGTATGTGTGTTGATATGCCTTTAACTGTGTGTGTGTGTGTGTGTGTGTGTGTGTGTGTGTGTCTTTGATTTTTGTGCAGCTGCCTGCTCGAGTGAACATGTGCGCTGTACCTTTGTGATTCCAGGATGTGTATCTCCTTTTGTGCATCACTGTATACACACACACACACGCTGTATTTGGTGCTTTGCGTGTATTTCTGTATTTTGGTTTCCAAAGCCAACATTTAGTTTTCTTCAGTGTTCAAACGCTGCAGACTGCAGACACGGGAGGTTTGATCGTGCAAAATGACTGCACATACTGAATGCTGAAGGAATATTATTCACCATTAATTATTAATTAACCTTATTAT
Organism: Myripristis murdjan; assembly: GCF_902150065.1. Taxonomy (NCBI): domain Eukaryota; kingdom Metazoa; phylum Chordata; class Actinopteri; order Holocentriformes; family Holocentridae; genus Myripristis; species Myripristis murdjan. Next base: position 7,106,302 of record NC_043986.1, on the reverse strand, counting down.
TCCCGCCATGTGCCAGTCCTGAACCCCATTTGCGGTACCTGTGTGGGTTTATGTGATTTCCACGGAGCTGCAGAGCCAAAGAGCAGCAGCTGTGAGAAAACTGTGAAAAAGGAGAAAAATGATTTCAGCGTTTATGACCTGTCCCAGAGAAACCAGCTCCTGCAGGAGGAGTGAGCGGTTTATCCGGGATGATTTTTGTCATTCTAAAATATAAAACCCCACTGATGACTTTGACCTTTAAAACACACAAAAAGAGATGGCGGCTGTTTGCAGACATACTCTCCAATTATGAGATTCTTCCCGGGAGACTCCAGACTTTCAGGCTCCTCTGCCGGTCCTCTTCTAAAGTCATATCTCTTCAGATTCTTGTTTTAATCATAGTTTCCCCCAATATTACACCACAAAATCTTCCCATCTATGATATGTGTTTGAATGAAATCACAAAAAATCTCATCCCTATACCATAATTGGTGCCTCCAAAAGAAGTTACACCAAAAATGAGGCTCCTTGGTTACAATATAGGCCGTATTCATTCCCAGTTATGTCCATTTTCACTGAAAACATGATTACACAAACTGTACTGCCTCTGTTTTGACAGTAACCCCCCAGAGAAATTCTCACATTCTGTGTAAATTTCCTTTCTGGCTTATTTGATTTGGGCAAAACCAAACTGAAGGTCTTGATAAGCTTCAGACAGCAGCACGAGATCCAGATGGGTCTTTATTTTAGCAAAAAAAAACAAAACAACTTTATTTGGCAGATGTTCATGTTAGGCACGTGTGTAAAATGGTAATATTGTAGTAATAATCAGTTGCAGGCATCTGTAAGATTAATCCGTCCTTCTTCATTATGTTGTTAAAGAGCCCAAGTGGATAAATTAATGTAATTTTCCAAACACCATACATTTCTACAAGAAGATGCAGGTTTATATTCACGCTGTGTTCTCACAGGTATATGCATAAAAAGTCATTACCTGCCTTCAGCTGAACGCAGGTAATGACTTTCTTTTTCCACTGCCTGGGACTTGTTTTTCCCTGTTGGACGACAGCTACAACAAGACAGTCAGGGTCAACACAAGTTCACTTTCCTATTGAGACGAGAAATAGATTTTTTTGAAAAAGAGAGAAGCAACAAAGGCACCAAAACCACCCAAACCAAAACAAAACAGGGGGACAAGGGCATGGATGCAGCCTGATGAAAAGGTAAAGACAGAGAGAAAAGAGGAGTAGATGCGAGGGGGAGAAAGAAGTTGGAAAAAAGGGAGTGGAGAGAAAGCGCGAGAGAGAAAAGGAAGGCATCAATAGGCGACCCAAAGAAAGAAAGAAAATCTTTCACTGAAAGTAGAGGCAGACTGGGACACTTTTTATTGTCTGTTGTGACACTTGGGCTCGATAAATCAACATTTCCAATTTCAGTGTGTGCTAAGCTTTGAGAGCCGGTGATGCATGAGGCATAAACTCGTGCGCTAAGTAAAAGAATAGACCAGAAATGGCTCCAGCGGTACCTCACCTCACCCCGGACCTAACTGAGATAAAAGCATCATTACATGGAAAACTGTCCACGATCTACAGCAGAACAGCCAATGAAGTTTGTCTGTTCCCAGCAAAAGACTAAACAGCCACCAACTGAACAGGGGAAATACATTAATAACGACCGCTTCCTTGCATTATTTAGTAAACCTGACAACACTGGTTTGTAGAGAAAGTGGGCCGCGGAACATTTTGAAAGCGGAGACATTTCAATTCCAAAATTCAAAACAGCCATCAAGTGTCTGCCGCCTGGCCTTGCTGCTGTTTAAAGGCATGAAAGCAGCATGCATAAGTAGGCAACCTGTCATCTGAAGGCAGGCATGAAACATCAAATATTGTTTTAGAGCTATTTCTAATTTTGCAGCTTGCTTGGCAGCTGGGTCATGAAATAATTTCTATATGTAGGCGACGATGTTGACTTTCAATCACGATGAGAGGAAGGAGAAAAGAAGAAAGGAAAGACAAAATAGAGATGCACCACAACAACAATCTGGGTGTGGGTATCATGATGCCACTTTGAATACATTTAGCATTATTTTGAACATGAAAAATTGATCAAATTTGCATTGCACTTCCAGTAACTTCAGGCTCATGTGATGTGCACACATGCAACCACACAGCTGCAGTCACATGCGTGCAGCAGGCAATGAGTGGGAAGCAATTTGACATTTAGTATTAGCTAGGAGCCATAGACTCTGTGTGTGTGTGTGTGTGTGTGTGAATGTATGTAGTTGCATGTCAGTAACATCAGGCAAGTCAAGCAAAGTGTGCATTCAAATCATTACGTTTCATTATTGAATCTCAATAATTTGCATTGAAATTACAATCACACACACACACACACACACACGCACGGCGGTGGTGATCATGATAATAATCAGTGATCAAAATGATGAATCGCTTATCTTTCATTTGGGTTTCCTCTTGATTCCTTTTCATTCTATTTGCTCTTCCCCCTCTCTAGGAATTAAAGGTATAGTTCACCCAATTTGAAGCATTTGATACTATATCCCTCACTCCCCAGGCGGTATGCACTGTAAGGCAATAGTGATGATATTCTTTGTTGGATGATGCCAATGCTAACTGTTTGCCTCCTGCCATTATTTATATATCCCCCCCTAGTTAGCGAGTGTCGCTATCTGACAAGAAAATGCAAATTTCATCACCGAGTACACAAGAACACTGTATTTTTTCCCATATTCCTGTTCCGATGTGCTACACCGGCTCAAATAAAGAGAAAATAAGACTTCCCGTTTGAACATTCAGCCTTCAGAACAAAAGCTCAGAATTTTGTTTGTATTTAATCATTACATTCATATACATTGTGATGATAGGTGCATATGTCTTGTGTATGTATTCTGCACTGTATAATATACTGTATGCAGCCTCTATAGTTTATACAATATTGTTGCTTTTTTTCGTTATTATTACATTACCTTGATTCTTGAATCTGATCACCTTTGGTGGGAAGTAAGTAAAACATGTTTCAAAATGGGTGAACTATCCCTTTAAATGAATGGAAGGCATGAGGGAACGATTGTCAACAAGCTCATAAAAATATTTCATTGTCGACATCAAACCTTTTCTAATGATGTGACGGCGTCCTCGGGCTCAGTTTTGTACCACTTTGCTTTCCCTCAGGTGTGTGTGTGTGTGCGTGTGTGTGTGTGTGTGTGTGTTTTCCGCCTGAGGTGTATGTTGAATGAATGCTGTCTTTTCAAAGTAAGAGGTGTGTGTGTGTGTGTGTGTGTGTGTTTTCTGCCTGAGGTGTGTGTGTACATGCTGCCTGTCACACATAAGAAGTGTATATACGGGTGTGTCCATGTGTGTTTGTATCTGTATGTGTGTGTGTGTGTCTGTGTGTGTGTGTGTGTGTGTGTGTGTGTGTCTATGTGGTCCGCCTTGCCTCGCCCGATTTTGTAGTGCTTCCTTTTTAATTTGTTGACGCCTGTGGATGTTCTGAGGTTTTTCCACGCCTTTCAGCCGCCACCAGTGAATAAATCAGTAATTATTTTGCCAGTTTTAATGTTTTTTTTTTTTTTTTTTTCCTGCTTCCGTTTCTCTGGCAGTTAGAAGATAATTGAATTTAGAGTCGAGTGACAATCGCTGGGCTGAATTCTCCTCTGGTGTCCAAACCTGTTTTTTTTACTTATTCATTCAACACTGCAAGGAGAAAAGAGCATCGCAAATTAAGCATAAACTTATATCTGTGCTTTTTTTTTTCTCAGCTGCCAATGAGAGAAACAGAGGTTATTGGAGATAATGGAGTTTTTGCATGAAATGAATACTGTTATTATTGTTGCAGACAGTAAATAAAGGCTGGGTTGGTAGCTAAAGTAGTTTTCAGGTCAGAAATGGTGCAGCACGGATTGGTTGCAGGCCAAATTATCCATTAGACTTACAGCAGACTTGCACTCAAGTTCAGCTGCACGCTAATTGACGTCAGACTCAAACTTCCTCGCAATTGACTTGAGACTTGACTTGTAGCCTCGATCAGTGACTTCTTCTAATGAGCTGCTGTAAAAGTGATGCTGTACACTTGCAGTTCCTATCCGCAGCTTCATGTCAGGTTAAATTATCATCCGCTGCCTGATGTAGCTAAATAGGACTGTAAATTTCTTGGACATAAAATAAACTGGCAGCATTTAAAGAAGACTTGACTGAGTCTCATGAGCAAAAAATTTAAGACTTGCCTCAGACTCGTCCCTTTAAGAACTTTACTTAACTTCAGCGATGGTCAACTGTCGGCTCGCAGGCCACATCAGGCCTGCCAAAGCTTCCCACCTGGCCTGCAGAATATGAATGAATTCAGAAAATGTTAAAAAAAAAGTTTTTAAAAATGCATTCAGGTATCAAGCATTTTTTCTCAAACAAAAACAGTTCAGATGGAAATACTTTTATTACGAACGATTTACCAACCTCACATATGTGCATTCAACCCACAGTTTCTAAAGAGGTTTTAAATCCACCTGTCAGCTGATTATTATTTAGTTATTAGTATTTAATTAGTATTTATTTATTATTATTACTTATTCATTATAACTTACCGACGAGTTGAGTCCGGCCTACCTCACTCACAAAGCTGCGCTCACCTTACTGGTTGTTCAGCTGAATAGCAGCAGCCGACGACAGACGAAGCTGAAACCAATTCCCGTCTTTTATGAAAGGAATGTGGCTTATACCAGACAAATAAGATTAATCCTCAATTTTCAAACTGTAAAGTTAGCTATGAGCTCATCTTCCTCTGCAGTCCCCTGGCAGACACAAACATATACATTACACAGTCCTATACATTGCATATATAAACCTACTATTGCAGCAAACAAAAAAATGCACACAAACAGTGTAGATTTTAGAGCAGACTCATGATAACAGTGGCTATTCGTGAGGGCCGGATTGGGTGGCTTTCAAACTTCGTCCCTTGAAGACCTGCTCGGTGTAACTTCTGCAGTTCTGGAGAGACATGCCTGTAGAGCTGACATGAGTTTGGACTTTGGACAGCATGATATTGATTTTTATGCTCTCAGAGTTAAATTAATGCTGACACATTTGCTTAGGATGCAAAATTTACCAGCAATCACTTTGATGCTGAGTAGTAATCCAGTTTGACATCTCTCTCTCTCTCTTTTTCTCTCCTGCAGGAGTCCGATGGGAAGCCCCAAGCCCGGCATGCAACAGGGAGGCTATGGAGGAGGAGGGATGGGAGGCGGGATGGGAGGAGGCGGGATAGGAGCAGGAATGGGCAGCGGAGGAGGAATAGGATCACGAGCCGGGGAGCCATACCGCCTGGCCACCCACGAGAGCCCGACTCCCCAGAGACAGATGCAGGGCCAAGGCCCCGGGATGGGTCACGGTCCCGCAGGAGGCCCCGGGGGCCACGGGGTTCAGAGCGGCCAAAGCCCCGGCCAGCACGCGTCCCGTCGAAACCTCCAGGTCGACTTCACCGGCTCGGGCGGCTCCCGAACGGGCCGGTCTCCCTCGGTGTCTCCGGACCGCGGCGTGACGCCCACCTCGCCCTACTCGCTGCCCCAGATCGCGCCCATGCCGAGCAGCAAGCTGTGCCCGGTGTGCACGACCACGGAGCTCACCAACCCGCCGGCTGTACCCAACTACAACACCTGCACCCAGTGTAAGGCCACCGTGTGCAACCAGTGTGGCTTCAACCCCAACCCACACCTGACAGAGGTGAGACGCAGGGACCACAGAGCAGTGTGTGTGTGTGTGAGAGAGAGAGAATACACCGAGTTAAGCATGGTGAAAGATGTGTGAAAAGAGTGCACATAATAGGGCTGGGAAAAAACATAAATTTTCCAGTCAATCACAAAATTACAACCAAATTATATCAACGTTTGCCTTGGAAATGGGGTTCATTCAATAAGGAATAATATCACTTAGGTTTTTGCACAACTGCACATTTATATTCAAACACAAGGTGAGGTGAACGACATACTAATATGAATGTTGAGTATGGTTATGTATTAGCGCCAGTTTATTTTTGATCTGTGTAATTTGTAATGTCAGAGGAATTTCAAATGTTGTTTCCCAACTTCTTGAACAAAAACGCAGAAGTTTCGGTTTCCCTTCAGCTCCCAGAGTGAACTGATATCGAATCAAACCCAGTCTTATGAACATCAAAGTCAATTGTGAACGTTGAGAAATGGAATTGAATTGCATCAGGCCAGCCCCAGAGTATAATTGGGGCAGGTGTGTGTGTCAGCATGTGTGTGTGTGTGATAGTTTTGAAACGATCTGTTTGTGTCTCTCCTTACTTTGCTGTGTGATGGTTTTGTGCAGCCAGGAACACAGCCATGCTTTTCTGGCTGCATAAACAGAATCAATAATCTGATAAAGCTGATTTACAGCATGGGACTAACTGATCTGGGCATGAATATAATGTAATCCTCCAGGCCGACGATTGTCAGTGTCGATTAATGATGAAATAAAAGAACAATAACGCCGTCGCACAGCGCTGGAGTTTGACCACAGAAGTAAACTTTGAATCTTTTCACAGAGAGAAAGGAGGAGAGGCAGACAGGATATAGATTTTTTTTGTCCTCTTGCTGGGAGGAGTCGCATGGGAAGAGAGCCAGAGAGAGAGAGAGAGAGAGAGAGAGAGAGAGAGAGAGAGAGAGAGAGAGAGAGAGAGAGAGAGAGAGAGAGAGAGAGAGAGAGAGAGAGAGAGAGAGAGAGAGAGAGAGATGGTTTGTGCTTTGGCAGTCAGTACTTTTTTTGTTTTTCATGCCAATAAAGCACCACTGAATTGAATTGGATTGGAATGAATTGAGTGAATGCAGGAAAAACGATGGACGGAACAAGAGAGATGGTTTGAGGCGAGAGATAAATGAGGGCGAGACAGGAAGAGAGAGAGAGAAAGAAAGAAAGAAAGAAAAGAAATGTGCATGGAAAGAGTGAAAGAGTTGTAGAAAGAGAGTGAGATTGTGTGTGTGTGTGTGTGTGTGTGTGTGTGTGTGTGTGTGTGATGGACAGTGAGTGTATTGAATCGGCAAGTGGCAGTAATTCCTCCTTGAAGCGCTGACAGAATCTCCATTAATGTGCTGAGGCGAGACACAGGTCTTGACAGTCTGTGCGTGTGTGTGTTTATATGTGTGTGTATGTGTGTGTGTGTGTGTGTGTGTGTGTGTGTGCCTCCGTGTGAGTGTGTGTGTGCCATTCAGGTGTGATGTGACAAAAGGGGACAGCAACACAGAGAGATAAAGGTGTGACAGACAAAACAAAAGATAAAGCAAGAAGGAAACGCAGAAAGAAAAAAGATGAATGGATTAATTGATGATTGGAGATATTAATGAAGGTGTTAAGGTGTGTGTGTGTGTGTGTGTGTGTGTGTGTGTGTGTGTGTTAAGACTTTTGCTTTGATGGAGGCGAGGCCGGTCCTTGCCTTTGGTGACAGGTTCAGACTATCGCTGGTGTCACTGTGTCTACTGACAAATATCAGATATCAGCCTCCCTGCACAGCGAGCAGACACGCACACACACACACACACACCCCACACCACACACACACACACACACACACACACACACACACACACACACCCCACACCACACAACAGTGAGCAAAAGGCCACAACTGATGATGTTAGCCATGCTGGCAGCCTCTCTTTCCCACTGATGTTAGATCCAGGGGCCTTCGTACTGGCAGACAACATGATAAACTATCTTATGAAAAAAAAGCTATTGTGTTTTTTTTTTGTTTGTTTGTTTTGTTTTATTTTATTTTATTTTATTATTTTTTGAGATTGGACGATTGCTTAACTAAACCGTTACGTGATGCAACCCCCAAGTTAATGTCCATTAAGCCAAAGACCCTCATTTGAAGTGATTTTGCTCCAAGGATTTAGGTTTGATGTTACGTATTAGATCATTTAGATGCAGTAGCTGAACACTGACAAAAACATTAAAAGTGGTGAGATTCACTCTTTAAATGTAAAACAGTCACTTGTTCATTTTTGGAGCAATCTCAAGTGATTTCCTCATTTTGCTCAGGACCCTCTGGAAGCCCCTCAGGGACCACTGGGGGCGCCGGACCCACTTTGAAAATCACTGTGTGAAGTCAGATGGACAAAATCATTCATGTTGACTGACAGCAGGCCATCAGCATCACCCAAAGTACAGATGGACTTTTAAGTGATAAAAAAATGCTTTTTTATTTATTTATTTTTTTTTTATGTATGGCCTAAAAATTCCAAAGGTGATATATCATTAAAGGCCCCATGCTGTACACTTTTCCAGGATTTTATTTTAACTGCTGATATCCCTAGCATGATGCATTTGTGGTTTTGAATACCTGTGGTCTGATAAATATAGTTTCACAGCTCCTCCCTCTTGCCTTTCTGCCGGAGCTCTGGCAGCACGGTTCGTTTAGCCAATCAGAAGAGAGAATCAGCCCCTCTCCACTGATTGGCTGACTGTTTTCTGAGTGACATATGGCCGGGCCAATCACAAGCAAGTAGCTGAAAACTACGTTGCTCAACGGAGCTCAGTGGTGCTCACCGGTGAACAGGAATTATCATCTTAAGTATGGTTGTCATGGCTACCGCTGAGCCCGACTCCGATCCCGAACCACAGACGAAACCGGCATTGTATTGTGTCAGGTTGATAAAACAGTTGGTGCTGAAATGAGCCCAACAGACGAGCAAGTTTGGACTAAAACCCTGCAGGACCTGTGAAACTTGGCATGATGTTATACCACCATACGTTTGAGCGCCACTCCGTACCACAGACGGCAGGAGACACCGAACCACCTCAAATCAGTTTATTACAGGATGTTTCAGAATGGTAAGTTATTTTTGTTAAATATGTTGTAAATATGTTGTGAGCTTCTTGCCCTGGAAGCGGAGGTGTACTTGCTAATTTCGCTAGCTTGTGAGCTTGTTGCCTTGGGAACAGAGGGGTACTGGCTAATTCCGCTAGCTTGTGAGCTTGTTTTACAGGGAGAGTTTCAAAAAATGGGCTGTGTGCACTTCTCCATTTATGTAAGGGATAATGCCCGACAAGGTTTCCATTATCAGAAATGAATGCAGGACGCGGAGGCGTGAACCATCCGACGCGAAGTGGAGGTTTTATCCCGCTTATACCATGGTCACTTACGAAAGAAATAAATATTAAATCAATTATTAATACGTTAATGTTGTTTTTTTACCGTTAAAATCGTAAGTTTTTCACAAGAAGCGGCTGAGTGGACTATTTAATATCTCTCGTTGTGATGTGTTGCCAAGGTAACCGGCTCTGGCCACAGAGCCTGCAGGGTCGGCCGCAGCTGTTATATTAGGCCTAATCAGTGGAGGGAAGTGAGATGATTGCTTAACGCTATGTGATACATACAGTAGCGGTTTTAGGCACGGGCGAAGCGGCAGCCGCCCGGGGCGGCATTTTTTTCATGTCACGTGCATGAGCGCAAAAACAAAACAAACAAACAAACAAACAAACAAAAAAAAAAACAAACAAAAAAAACATCCTTGCTGCAAAGCAGTTTTCTATTACCGTATTCATCTGAATATAAGACAATATTTTTCCATTGAAATGCCCTGAAAAACGCCCTTGTCTAATATTGGGGGTCTAAGCAATTACACATGTATTGTACTTGCATATGTAAACCAGTAGGTAGGCTCGCCTGATGCCGCGATTACCGGCGAATGGCCGCATTGCACAGTCAATAATCAACCGTGTTGTCTGTGTCATTGTCTGTTGTGCTGCTGCAGCCGCGTATGAACAAATAAAAAATAAAATAATAATAATAATAATAAAAATAAAAAGTTGATTTATAATGAAAGGTATTTATGGCAGTCTGTGTGCCAGCTCACCTGTCAGATCCGGCATACCTGACCGGGTGGGCGCGGCACCGGTCGGCATCAGGCGGGCCGGCCGCGGCACCGGTTAGCTTTTTTATTCAAACAAGATTTTGTCCATATAAAAAGTATTTTTCCAAAAAAGGTATTTGTGCCCCTGCGTTCTGAAAAGGTGCCGTGAACAGCATGGCCGGCTCTGGGAGGGGCGCCGGTAGCGGCCGTTACCGGGAGGGGGGAGGGGGGATTCAAAGAATCAAAGTCCACAGATAGTTTCCTATATCGTTTTTATTGCAAGAAATATTATCCACCATTCACTCTGATCATTAAATGAGTATCAAGCAAGTAAGTCTATCCTAAATAGTTTTTATAAATATTATCCACATTCACTCTAATCATTAAATGTGTATAAAGCAAGTAAGTACTGTAAGCAAGACAGAAAGACAGGCGAAAACTATTTAAAATTAAATGCAACATTGCCGTTGATCGTGAAATTTGATAATATGGCATGTCCATCATCGTGGCATTTGAAGGACTGAGATTTAACGTTTGTGGGCCCTGACCAATGCTGGTTGGGACGTTGCGGGACGACAAAATGTTGCTCCAGTCTCGTCTCTCCTGGACTGACGGAGCCCAATAAGCTTGCAGGCTGCTTTCCCACTTTGAAAACCACTGTGTGGAGTCAGATGGACAAAATCATTCATGTTGACTGACAGCAGGCCACCAGCATCACCCAAAGTACAGACGGACTCTTAAGTGATAAAAAATTCATTGTTTTTTTTTATTTTTATTTTTTTATGTATGGCCTATAAATTCCCACAGTGATATATCATTAAGTCAGAAGAGCTGATGTGGCTGTTTTGGTTTATTTTTGGAATTATTGCAGGTTAGCACCCATGTATTCATCTACTGTCTGATTATTTTTAGGTGTACACTTTCTCCCACACTCACTTCCTGCAGAGGAAAAGAAGAGAAAGTAGTGCCTGTTGGTTCAGAGCAGTGTGTTATTCTCCTGTTGCTTCATTTCACTGTAAGACTGAGCTACATATCACTGAAGATTACTTTCCCTTTGGCTTTAGAGCACCACTACATCCCTGATTTATCACTTCTCATGTGATGCTAGCTGCTTATGAAAACTCAGCGAAGTAAAGTGTTCGCATAAACTCAATATGGCTGATGAGCTCAGTTCATTTCTGGGTCACATGTTCCTACACTCTGCAGCGACATGGTCTCCTACGTCCTGCAGAAAACAGGGAAAGTAGTGTTTAGTGATTCACCACAGTTTAAAACAGTTTCTTAGTCATATTTTGAAGTAAGATGTAACCGCACACCATTTACTTGCCATGTGGCTGTCGAGCTATCTTTGATTTCTCACTTTTTACATACAGTAATGTGAATTTATTGTGCAAACTCAGCACAGTGTTAATAGAGAGAGTTCTTCCAGGAACACACAGAAGATTTTGGTGTGTGTGCAGTTTGATGCATGTCAGTCTCCCAACACACGTGGGGGTGTGCTGCTTTAATAATCAACAGTGTGGACTTTTTTCCGGGTTTTGAGATAAATACTTTAGGGAGTGTGAGTGTCTCCCGGGCTCTGCACCTGCAGTGTGTGATCTATGACGGCTTCATCTGCAGTCTGATCATACGTGTCCATTCATCTCAGCCTGGTAGGATCTGCTGTGAGACGAGGCTTCGATCTGTGCTTGTGTGTGTGTGTGTGTGTGTGTGTGTGTGTGTGTGTGTGTGTGTGAGAGAGAGAGAGATAGAGAGACAGAGAGTACCACAGGTTAATAATGGTGGATAATGCTAATGAAGTGGAAGAAGGGATGAGTTGATAAGCCTCTGACTTGGGGATTTGGACTGCACTGTCTGATAGATAAACACACACACACACATGCACACACACACACACACACACACATATGCAGACACACAGACTCGCAGATACACAGAGTCGCCCCCTCTTGGCTGAATATACTTCATGCAAGCTGCCTGCATAATAAACTGTGGTAAAGACCTGAATAGATAACAAGAAACATATAAAACACAACAAAACACAGACGTCACCTTCTCTGAAATATATAGATTATATAATATTAATAGCTTGGTAGAACTGAACTGGTGGATTTATTGGCATACACTCCCTTGAAGGAAATCACAAATGACCAGTGATCAATTATCAAATTATTATTGATACTAGGAGCTGAGAAGAAAAGCCTGGATATTGCAGACTAGATGCACGGAAGAGAAAACACTCCACCAACCTGCAGCATTTTGTTTTCAAAACCAGCTTATATATAGATTAATACGCTGGATCTGCTATTTATCCTGCTCCTATGAATTATGGATTAGTTCCTTCCTCCTGTTAACGCCCACAACCTTCTCCGTTATTATCCTCGCTAATCAATGGACCTCATATCCTGGTAATTTCATAAACGAGCCAGTCGGCAAACCTTGTCAAGTGTCTCAGACCTTTTCTCACGTGAACATGACTTATCCAGGATGGTTTTAATATAGTTTGTAAACTAAGATAAAATATCGATAGAATATAGAATAAACATAGAGAGATGATAGATTATGCTACTGTTGTTTTTAGATACGGTGTTTCAGACTCCCATAAGCCTCAAATTTCTTTTTTTTTTTCTTTCATCATATCTTACCAGGCAAGTTAATTACCAACAAGTTTGTGGAAGTGGAAATACAAATATAAATATACAGTGAGATGCTTCGGCCTTATGCTTACACAGACATAAATATTCAAATATCCTTTAGACGTAATAATTTTAAATGTCACAAAGTCTTTCCTTCCAGTAAAATATGTGAGTTAAAGAAAAAACAACAACAACACCCGTCCTCGGGCTTCCCTCAGCTCCCACCTTGTTGTGTCTACCGTTATGATTTAATACTCGAACCGAACATTATCCATTATAATTCACAGCTAATCAATGTACTCTCTGTCCTGCTAATCTAATAAGCAGTGCCAGCTTCCATATCTTACGCATTACGCTCTGATTCCGTTTGCATCAGATAACATTTAGCAGAGCTAGCCAGGCGAGCCAGAGAGATTACTTCATACACTATATTACCAAAAGTATTCGCTCACCCATTCAAATGATCAGAATCAGGTGTCCTAATCACTTGGCCTGGCCACAGGTGTATAAAATCAAGCACTCAGGCATGCAGACTGTGAAACAAGACATTTGTGAAAGAATGGGCCGCTCTCAGGAGCTCAGTGAATTCCAGCGTGGAACTGTCATAGGATGCCACCTGTGCAACAAATCCAGTCGTGAAATTTCCTCGCTCCTAAATATTCCACAGTCAACTGTCAGCTCTATTATAACAAAATGGAAGTGTTTGGGAACAACAGCAACTCAGCCACGAAGTGGTAGGCCACGTAAAGTGACGGAGAGGGGTCAGCGGATGCTGAAGCGCATAGTGCAAAGAGGTCGCCGACTTTCTGCACAGTCAATTGCTACAGAGCTACAAACTTCATGTGACCTTCAGATTAGCCCAAGTACAGTACGCAGAGAGCTTCATGGAATGGGTTTCCATGGCCGAGCAGCTGCAGCCAAGCCACACATCACCAAGTGCAATGCAAAGCGTCGGATGCAATGGTGTAAAGCACGCCGCCACTGGCCTCTAGAGCAGTGGAGACGCGTTCTCTGGAGTGATGAATCACGCTTTTCCATCTGGCAATCTGATGGACGAGTCTGGGTTTGGAGGTTGCCAGGAGAACGGTACATTTCAGACTGCATTGTGCCGACTGTGAAATTTGGTGGAGGAGGAATTATGGTGTGGGGTTGTTTTTCAGGAGCTGGGCTTGGCCCCTTAGTTCCAGTGAAAGGAACTTTGAATGCTTCAGGATACCAAAACATTTTGGACAATTCCATGCTCCCAACCTTGTGGACAGTTTGGAGCGGGCCCCTTCCTCTTCCAACATGACTGTGCACCAGTGCACAAAGCAAGGTCCATAAAGACATGGATGACAGAGTCTGGTGTGGATGAACTTGACTGGCCTGCACAGAGTCCTGACCTGAACCCGATAGAACACCTTTGGGATGAATTAGAGCGGAGACTGAGAACCAGGCCTTCTCGACCAACCTCACCAATGCGCTTTTGGAAGAATGGTCAAAAATTCCTATAAACACTCTCCTCAAACTTGTGGACAGTCTTCCCAGAAGAGTTGAAGCTGTAATAGCTGCAAAAGGTGGACCGACATCATATTGAACTCTATGGGTTAGGAATGGGATGGCACTTCAGTTCATAGTATGAGTAAAGGCAGGTGAGCGAATACTTTTGGTAATATAGTGTATTAACAGGTCAGCTATATTCCACTGTGCTCTTGTCTGCTGAACCTGCATGTAAAGTGTCAACACACCGTCTTGTGCCATGAACATGCCGAGACTTATGTGCAAAAACATTTATTTTACATTTTTGGCCTCATAAAACATGACATTTTAATGGAAGGAGACAAGGAGGAAAGCATTAAATTACCGTTAAATGTATTTATATAATTTTAAAAAACAACTATAAGGAATTTTTCCCTTGCACCAAGAGTTTTCTGTAGTAATTTTATACTAATAAAGTTTCTCCAGGCTCATCCTGTCATTCTGTGTTTGATTATGACCTCCTTGTTGTGTCTGGAATTACAGATTAATACTTGAATTTACCATCTTCCAGTGTTGGGCAGTAGCGGCGTCACTTGTTTACCTATATTTCTCAGTAGCGTGGTTATAATGTCGCTGTTTTCTAAATCAAATAGCTTTTAATTAGTGAAACTATTTTACTGAGCAAATCGTGCGGTACCATCCACAGAAGCTACATTTTCCCAGGCATTTCTAAACTTTAAACGCAGCGGAGCTTTTGCTGCGGTTTGAAATCCAACCTGCACGTGGAGCCGACAGACGCTCTTCTGTGTGACGTCGCCTACCTGTCCTGATTGTTTGCTGCAGCGGGAAACGAGCAGGCAGGTGATGAAGATGACAGAGGAGGAGGAAGATGATGATGTTGAAAAACTTCAGTTGTGTCGTCAGAACAAGCAGCTGTTTAAAGACAGATCAGGATGCCGGGCCTCTGGATCCACTGATAAGGAAAAAACCTTTGGAATGCAGAGGCAGAAACTTGTTCTCTCTCCCTCCCTCCCTCCCTCTCTCTCTGTCTCTCTCTCTCTCTCACACACACACACACTAACATATACACACTTCCTCCACATTAGCATATACACACCACCTGCTTTGTGTTATCATGTGAGGCATGTTGTGTGTTTTTGTTGCCGTGGTTTGTAGCAGTAAAAGTAGAGAGAACACAGCTTCATCAACTATTGAACTCAACATTTTTTTTGACTGACAGTTTTATTGATCACTAAGAGAGCAATGACTTGGAATGAAGTTGATTTGATGTTTTTTTTTTTTTTTTTTTTTTTTTTTTTAAAAAGTAGTTCTGATCTAGTTGAGCTACATTTAGTCATTTTATTGTAGCTCAGCTCGCTGCATTTCTCTGGTGGGGAGCTTCAGTGGAGTGAAGCTTCATGTAATGTACAGTAACAGTAACAGTGTACAGCTCAGCTCACTACATTTTCCAAGTAGCTTGCCCAACACTGGGTATATATGTGACATGGTGGGACTTTAGGAAAACAAACATTTTTTCTAACTTTGAAGCTTTTTATGAGGCAGTTTTAGGAGGAAGTTGGAGCTGAAGGGGTTAAAGGAGTGTTGCAGCATGAATGGAGTTTTGTTTCACTTCCATAAGTCTCTTTATGTCACTCTAGACTCTGTTTTATTTTACCACCTTTCTTACAAAAGATTTTCCATTTTTCTTGTTTTCAGAGTACACACTGTGTAGTAAACCAGATCTACATTTTTCAGACTGGATCTGTTGGATCTGTTGTGTTGACTGAGTTGTCACTGACAGGAGGGTCATAATATAACTGGAGATCATATTAGCTATTGGTTGAAGATTAAAATGAGACGTAACAGTTTAATTATTTTTGTCATAAACTTCACTTCATGTTGTAAATAAGGGCTAAACACACACTGCCTCTTTAAGAGCGCTCCTCTTCCTGGAGTGAATCAGCAGCTGAACCCCTCCCACTTCTGTCTGATCTCAAACATTACGAGTTTTATTCTGCCCAGATATTTCCTGCTTCTCAGATCTGACAGTTTAAAGACGAGTGGAAACAACACAGTTTGAAGGACAAGAGCCGACAAGCCCGTTTACAGCAGATCAGCGAGTGACTGTGAGGAAAAGCTGCTGTTTGCTTTGGATCGGAGCACAACTCTTATCTGTTGATAGAAAGTGAAACTAGCAGACGTTCACTGTGACTGAGAGGGGAAATGGCTCAGCGAGGAATTCAGCCGGACTCGGCAAAGTTTTGCTGTTCCATCTGTCTGGATCTGCTGAAGGATCCGGTGACTATTCCCTGTGGACACAGCTACTGCATGAGCTGTATTAAAGACTGCTGGGATGGAGAGGAGCACAAGGAAAACTACAGCTGCCTGCAGTGCAGACAAACCTTCACACAGAGGCCTGTCCTGGTGAAAAACACCATAATTGTAGAGTTACTGGAGGAAATTAAGAAGATGGGACTCCAAGCTGCTCCTCCTGATCTCTGCTATGCTGGACCTGGAGATGTGGCCTGTGATTTCTGCTCTGGGAGGAAATTGAAAGCCCTCAAGTCCTGTCTGGTGTGTCTGGCCTCTTACTGTGAGCAGCACCTCCAGCCTCACTACAATGCAGCTCCATTTAAGAAACACAAGCTGGTGGAAGCCACCGTGAAGCTTCAGGAGAACATCTGCTCTCGTCACGATGAGGTGATGAAGATTTTCTGCCGCACTGATCAGCAGTGTATCTGTTATCTCTGCTCCATGGATGAACATAAAGGCCACCACACAGTCTCAGCTGCAGCAGAAAGGACCGAGAGGCAGGAAGAGCTCGGGCTGAGTCGGCAAAAAATCCAGCAGAGAATCCAGGACACAGAGAAAGACGTGAAGGTGCTTCAGCAGGAGGTGGAGGCCATCAGTCGCTCTGCTGATAAAGCAGTGGAGGACAGTGAGGAGATCTTCACTGAGCTGATCCATTTGGTTGAGAAAAGAAGGTCTGATGTGAAGCAGCAGATCAGATCCCAGCAGGAAGAGGAAGTGAGTCGGGCTGAAGAAGTTCAGGAGAAGCTGAAGCAGGAGATCGCTGAGCTGAGGAGGAAAGACACTGAGCTGGAGCAGCTCTCACACACACAGGATCACATCCATTTTCTACAGAATTACCCCTCGCTCTCATGTCTCAGTGAATCTACGCACTCACCCAGCGCCAACATCCGTCCTCTGAGCTACTTTGAGGGTGTGACTGCAGCTGTGTCAGAGCTGAGAGACAAACTACAGGAGCTTCTTAGTGAGGAATGGTCCAAGATCTCACTGACAGAGACTGGAGTGGATGTTCTACTGTCACAACCAAAGCCCAAGACCAGAGGTGAATTCTTACAATATTCATGTCACATCACACCGGATCCAAACACAGCAAACACACAGCTTTCATTATCTGAGTGGAACAGAGAAGTAAAATTTATGGCAGAAAAACAGTCATATCCCAGTCACCCAGACAGATTTACTGATTGGTCTCAGGTCCTGAGCAGAGAGAATCTGACTGGACGTTGTTACTGGGAGGTGGTTTGGAGGGGGAGAGTTTTTATAGCAGTCTCATATCAGGATATCAGCAGAACAGGGGACTGGACTGCATGTGGATTTGGACACAATGACAAATCTTGGTCATTGGATTGTTACAACAATAACTGTGACTTCAGACACAACAATATCATAACTAAAATCCCGCTCCCTGTGTCCTCCAGAGTGGGAGTGTACCTGGATCACAGAGCAGGTATTCTGTCCTTCTACAGCGTCTCTGAAACCATGACTCTCCTCCACAGAGTCCAGACCACGTTCACTCAGCCTCTCCATGCTGGACTTGGGATTTACGGTATCGGAGCCTCTGCAGTTTGTTAAGCTCAAGTAGACATGAGTGATTAAAGCACTTCTGTCGTCTATTTCTATAACATCTGTGTTGGTAAGCGCTTGTTTCTGTTCTTTTTTTTTTTTTTTTAATCAAGAACTGCACATATATGTCTTCATTTTAAAATGGTTATTCTGCAAAATTTTTTGTTGCATTTTTATTTTGCTGCTAAAAGCTCATTGCTGTGGTTTCTCAGTCCTGCACTTCCCAGACGTCACCTGTGGCACATTTTGTTCTTGGTCTGTTCAGCCGTGGTGGATATAGGTTGAACTCCATCAGTCGACAGAGAGAAGCCAAATGAACTGCACTTCACAGGGAAATATAAAAAAAATATCACTGATTAAACTGTTGAAGAGGCTCTTTATGATTCTTAACTTCACTCAATATTTACTGTAACATGTTTTTGCTCTTCCTGTTTTGCTGCTTAATGGAGTCAGAAGTGTGTTTGCACTCGTCCTTCTTTGTAGCTGAATAGCTGTTTGTTGATTTTGTTTCCAGTATTTAGTAACTATGATTTTTTTTTTTTTTTTAAATGCACTGCAAATCAAATGATTCTTCTTCTTGTCAGTGGGAAATGATTCATGTGTTCCTCCACAGTGTTGACATGCTGGTTTAACAGGTTGAGTGTGAGAATCACGTGATTTCTGAGATAGAAACTAGGGTTGTGCCGGATACTCGGCTGAAACGAGTATCCGGTATGGATAAAGCACTTTTGCCGAGTACGAGTATTATCTGAGTAATATGAGTCAATATCTGTGCTTGTGATAAATGAAAATCCTCATTGGGTTGCGGACTGTGTTCACGTTGTGTGATAGGCCAGTCACAAACAGCGCCCGTCCCCTACGCTGTGTGCCCCGCTCACACACACACACACACACACACACACACACACACAGTGATAGCCTCTCTGTCACTCACTCAGGTGTGACAGCTCATGTCTCTCTCTTCAGTAGCGGTCAGGTGTTTTCCAGCTCGCTCTTCCCTCAGTTTGCAATCACTGATAGTCAGTAGAGTTTCTGCTTAACTTGGTTGTTAACAGACGCGCTGCTTTTGAGCAGACAGGCTGAATGCGACTTGCGTCGCGTCTCTCACTGCTGACACACCGTTTTTTTTTTTTTAACCATCTGCTCTTACCGGCTGGTTTATGATATAGGGCTCTATTTTCGCAGACCAGGCGAGGCGGGTGTGGCCAAGTGGATTTTGGCCAAGTGGCCAAGTGGCGAGGCGGGTGTGGCCAAGTGGATTTTGCAATTTTGGCACGCCGTGCGCCATGGCGCAACGACTGCGCCGTTCCTCCTACCGGCGCAAGGGAGGAGAGAAGGCGTGGAGTGAGTTTGACACAGCCGATTCACTTTAAACCAATCAAATGAGCCCCTGTCCTTGCCTTTAAAATGCGCTGCGTGAAGGCGTAATGAACGTTTACACAATTGACATGGAAGAAGAGAGCAGCAGCATCACTCACTCAGGACAATGAGGCCAGTCTTGGCTGCTGGAACGTTGCTGGAGCTACCTGCCATCCATCTAACCACCCATCCATCCATCCATGCATCTATCCTCACATTCGTCTTCGTCAGTCCCCTGTCTTTCCATTACCTACCTGCCTCGCATCTCTCCTTTTCAAGTTCTGTCACCGTCTGTTAAAGTTATTGATTTTTACGAGCAAATATAAATTTAACTGTGAAGCCCCCATTTTTAATGAATGTTTTTACCTCAAAGGATAATCCTCGCCATATTCATATAAATACATGTTTGTTTTGCAACGTTCGACTCCATCACTTACTGATGCAACAACACACTAGAGATTAAAACAAAATCCGGTTCATGAAAGCTTTTACATTCACTGTTCTAAACGCCCAGTGTCTGGCACGGAACTGATGCATTTTACATTTTTGATATGTGTGGAATCAGGATTTCCGTTAGAAAAAATTTGCACCGGACAACGTGACCGGCAGGTTTTCAATTTACCGGACAAATGTTTGAAATTCCAGTCAAATATTATCTGAATTTATTGAGCTTAAAATTATATGCAGACTATGTAAGAATGATATCAAGGCATGTCAATTTATAGCGTAATCCTTTTATTGAAAAGTAGGCTATATCAAATAAAATGAGTGCTGTCAATTGACTCACGTGCGTAACTTCTAAAATAAATATTGCACAAGCTTGTGCTCTTTTAACATGAACATTGCATACAATTGCAAACAATTGCAACTACAATTTGTAAACAAAAAAACTGGCTCATACCATTTTAATAACAAGGTGTGTTGCCAACTTGAAATCAAATAGATGCAATAAAAACTTAATTCAGCAGCTGAATTAAAATCAAAAGTCGCAAGTGTCTCTTCGCTACTTGCAATGCGCATCAGTCTTGTGACCTTGTTCTCCCCCAGGCAACTTCGCTGCGCTGTTTTGATCCGGTTCTGCAGAGGAAAACCTCTCTCTCTCTCCCTCTCTGGTACACTGGAGACAGGGATCACGCAGGCTATTTAAAAAAATAAAATAAATAAATAAATAAAATTACGTGAAAATTGACTGTTTTAATAAAATTCAAATTGTGCTTAGAGGGAATATTTTCACCGGACATTTAAAAATTACTGGACTTTGGCAGATTTTACCAGTCATAGTCCGGTGATTACCGGATAGCGGAAACCCAGTGTGGAATATTTAATATGGAAGAAGAACTGGGTAGTAAACACGAGCAGCGCCAGACACCATGACTGGACAAAATACATCACCGTACTGGACACATTGTTTGACTGACAGGTGATCAAGTTCGGTTTCCATTACGCTGCCAAACGGTGCCAATCTCCTTTGATCTGACATCAGTTGTGACGGGACAGTCGATATGGAGATACATTTATGTGCTGATTGAGATTATAGCATTGAATAGTGGTTTTTGTGGGTATTTATTGCATTGTTACTGTGCCTGACAATCTGTGAGGTTGTGGTGACGTGTGCGCACTGCCCGCCTGTCAGCCACAATTCCACTGTGCCAGCCCCGCTGCGCCTTGCGCCGAAAGTAGACCTGGTTTCAGTTGGCGAGCTTTGGGCGCACCTTGGCGAAGCATTTTGACACGAAAATGTCACTGCGCCAAGCTGAATCTGTCGACACCTCCCCCTGCTGCGCCGCCACTCCCATCTCGGCGCACGTCGGTCTTTGAAAATACAAAACTGTGCGCCCCTCGGGTTGCGCTGGTCCAAAATAGCTCTATGCGGGGTGCGCCTCACTGCGCCACCCTGCGCTGCGCCGGGAAAATAGAGCCCATAAAGTCAGTTGGAAAACTTTGCTCGTACTGGACGCGGTGCAGAGTCACAGTCTTAACACACCACTTACACACACACATTAGCTGAACACACAAAGTACTTTATTATTTGTATTTTATTTTGGCTGCACACACTGAGAGTCTGACACTTTCTCACTGTAGTTCATAAAAAATAAATATAGTAGGTATAAATATTACAAATTAAGCTATCTATCTATCTATCTATCTATCTATCTATCTATCTATCTATATACTCTCTCTCTAGTACTTCATAATTGCCTACTGCATGTGTTGTATTCATTGTTGCACTTAAGAATATTAATGTTCTGTGTTTATAAAAAACTTGTTCTGTAAATAGTTAATTTACTGTTGTGATAAAAAATAATTGATCTGAAGCTCAATTCTGAGGCTGTTCTGTAAATAGTTTTCCAATAAACAATAAATATAGCAACTTCTGATCTACCCATATCAATTTCAGGCTTAAAATAACATACTGGTGAAGCCCCACCCATTTCCGGTCAAACTCTGCCCATTTCCTGGTTAAGCACCACCTACTTCAGGTTTCAGCCCGCCCATCCTGAATATCCCGGATATGGATAATATAGATGGTTAAACAGATACAGATACAGGTAGTGGTTTACTTGCTCATCACTAATAGCAACATCTGTTATGAGACTTTAGTGATTAGGTATGTCAACCAAGTGTGTTCATGAAAATGAATAAAAAATATTTCCAAGAATCAACAGTGTTTCTTCTGTTCTTATTCCAGAAAGTCTGTCAACCAGCTGAAGAGAATCTGACAATAACAGGACAGTATGTCTTGACTGGTTTAGCTGCTAAAACACAAAGAAGTGCTGTAATGCCCTCCATGAACAGTAGAAAAGACAAAGTGACAGGAGGGAGAAATACCTGCATTCAAAAGTCATTTATGACATTTTACTGTGTCTGGGATGAAATGAAACCAGCTTTGATCGACACTTTGAGCTCAGAACTGAACTGTGTTTTCTTCACCTGTGATTGTGGACGCCATTCCCATTTTTCTTCTGTTATGAAACCAGAATTTGGGGGAATTTATTGAAATTTAAGGGCCAGTTTGAAATCCAGTGTGTTGCTATGGCAGGACACGATGTTGTGTTGGTGCTGAAACTGATGAATGGTTTCATCACACATATAAAATACATTCCAGGCCTTCAGATCACACAAATTGCCATGAAACATACAGTCTTATACAGTCTTACAATACAATCTTAGATACACATGCATATTTTCATTGAATCTGTGAGTCCATGTTCACATCAACTTAAAAAAAATCCATATTTTCCCATCATCCTACACTCAGATGGAATCAAAATTGTCAACGGTGTGGTAAGAGTTCACAGAAATGAAACAAATGAGCAGCAGTTTAGATCCTGCAGGTCCAACACACATATTTGGGGTCGGTAAATTAAACCTAATCAAATTATTTCCATCTCAGCTGTTTAATATAAGACATAATCTGTTTAATATAGGCATTAAAAAAAAGCTAAATAGGTAAATGGTAAACTTTTGAGTGCATGCATTTGATTTTCCATCTATTGTTTGTAATAATTCATACATTTCCTTTTTTTGGCCAGTTGTTGGTATTTGGTTGGTAATTGTGGAGAGATTTTTGTAAATCCACTTGGTGTGATTAATGAAGGGTATTGTTGGACATAGCAGTTTCATTTCATAATTACTGGACTTGCTGACAGGACGTCTCATTACTTTGAAC
The DNA here is from genome assembly GCF_902150065.1 of Myripristis murdjan. Classification (NCBI taxonomy): domain Eukaryota; kingdom Metazoa; phylum Chordata; class Actinopteri; order Holocentriformes; family Holocentridae; genus Myripristis; species Myripristis murdjan. The sequence goes on along the minus strand of NC_043986.1, from coordinate 7,083,459 downwards.
ACACTGATGTATTATTTTCACTGATTTCAACACACATATAGTTGACCTTTGTATTGGGAGATACTGGGACCTTCATGTGCCTCATTATTTATATACAGATGAGTTACGGCCAATCTCCTCGTCCAATCTCTTTCCAAACCCTGTTTCTTACTTAAATAGTCTGCACTATCTTTACAGTGACAAATGTAGGGGGGTATATACTGTCTTGGGCAGACATACACACACACACAAACACACTAACATATATACACACTTCCCCCACATTAGCATGTACACACCACCTGCTTTTTGTTATTATGTGAGGCATGTTGTGTGTTTTTGTTGCCGTGGTTTGTAGCAGTAAAAGCAGAGAGAGCACAGCTTCATCAACTATTGAACTCAACATTTTTTTTTGACAGTTGACAGTTTTATTGATCACTCAGATAGCAATGACTTGGAATGAAGCTGATTTGATGTTTAAAAAAAAGTAGCTTTGATGTAGTTGAGCTACATTTAGTCGTTTTATTGTAGCTCAGCTCGCTGCATTTCTCTGGTGGGAGCTTCAGTGGAGTGAAGCTTCATGTAATGTACAGTAACAGTAACAGTGTACAGCTCAGCTCACTACATTTTCCAAGTAGCTTGCCCAAGACAGGGTATATATGTGACATTCAATTCAATTCAGTTCAATTTTATTCATTTATATAGCCCAGAATCATAAATTACAAATTTGTCTCGAAGGGCTTTACAGGAAATACAACATCCTCTGTCCTTAGACCCTCACATCGGATGAGGAACAACTCCCTAAAAAAAAACCTTTAACAGGGAGAAAAATAGGAAGAAACCTCAGGGGAGCAACAGAGGAGGGATCCCTCCCCAGGATGGACAGACGTGCAATAGATTTTTACAAGGCAGTTGTAGGAGGAAGTAGGAGCTGAAGGGGTTAAAGGAATGTTGCAGCATGAATGGAGTTTTGTTTCACTTCCATAAGTCTCTTTATATCATTCTAGATGTTTTTTTTTTTTTTTGGAACTTTCAGTGCCTTACAAAAGATTTTTTGTTATTTTGCAGAGGAAACACTGTGCAGTAAACCAGATCTACATTTTTCAGACTGGATCTGTTGTGTTGACTGAGTTGTCACTGACAGGAGGGTCATAATATAACTGGAGATCATATTAGCTACTGGTTGAAGATGAAAATGAGATGGAACAGTTCATTTTTTTTTGATCATAAACTTCATGTTGTACATAAGAGCTAAACACACACTGCCTCTTTAAGAGCGCTCCTCTTCCTGGAGTGAATCAGCAGCTGAACCCCTCCCGCTTCTGTCTGATCTCAGACATTACGAGTTCTATTCTGCCCAGATATTTCCTGCTTCTCAGATCTGACAGTTTAAAGACGAGTGGAAACAACACAGTGTAAAGGACAAGAGCCCACAAGCCCGTTTACAGCAGATCAGCGAGTGACTGTGAGGAAAAGCTGCTGTTCGCTTTGGATCGGAGCACAACTCTTATCTGTTGATAGAAAGTGAAACTAGCAGACGTTCACTGTGACTGAGAGGGGAAATGGCTCAGCGAGGAATTCAGCCGGACTCTGCAAAGTTTTGCTGTTCCATCTGTCTGGACCTGCTGAAGGATCCGGTGACTATTCCCTGTGGACACAGCTACTGCATGAACTGTATTAAAGACTCCTGGGATGGAGAGGAGCACAAGGAAATCTACAGCTGCCCGCAGTGCAGACAAACCTTCACACCGAGGCCTGTCCTGGTGAAAAACACCATGTTAGCAGACATAGTGGAGGAAATGAAGAAGATGGGACTCCAAGCTGCTCCTCCTGATCTCTGCTATGCTGGACCTGGAGATGTGGCCTGTGATTTCTGCTCAGGGAGGAAATTGAAAGCCCTCAAGTCCTGTCTGGTGTGTCTGGCCTCTTACTGTGAGCAGCACCTCCAGCCTCACTACGATATCGCTCCATTAAAGAAACACAAGCTGGTGGAAGCCACTGTGAAGCTTCAGGAGAACATCTGCTCTTGTCACGATGAGGTGATGAAGATTTTCTGCCGCACTGATCAGCAGTGTATCTGTTATCTCTGCTCCATGGATGAACATAAAGGCCATGACAACGTCTCAGCTGCAGCAGAAAGGACCGAGAAGCAGGAAGAGCTCGGGCTGAGTCAGCAAAAAATCCAGCAGAGAATCCAGGACACAGAGAAAGACGTGAAGGTGCTTCAGCAGGAGGTGGAGGCCATCAATCGCTCTGCTGATAAAGCAGTGGAGGACAGTGAGAAGATCTTCACTGAGCTGATCCGTCTGGTTGAGAAAAGAAGGTCTGATGTAAAGCAGCAGATCAGATCCCAGCAGGAAGAGGAAGTGAGTCGGGCTGAAGAAGTTCAGGAGAAGCTGAAGCAGGAGATCGCTGAGCTGAGGAGGAAAGACACTGAGCTGGAGCAGCTCTCACACACACAGGATCACATCCATTTTCTACAGAATTACCCCTCGCTCTCATGTCTCAGTGAATCTACACACTCACCCAGCGCCAACATCCGTTCTCTGAGCTACTTTGAGGATGTGACTGCAGCTGTGTCAGAGCTGAGAGACAAACTACAGGAGCTTCTTAGTGAGGAATGGTCCAAGATCTCACTGACAGTGACTGGAGTGGATGTTCTACTGCCACAACCAGAGCCCAAGACCAGAGCTGAGTTCTTACAATATTCATGTCACATCACACTGGATCCAAACACAGCACACACATGGCTGTCATTATCTGAGGAGAACAGAAAAGCAACATTAATGGCAGAAAAACAGTCATATCCCAGTCACCCAGACAGATTTACTGAATGGAAGCAGGTCCTGAGCAGAGAGAGTCTGACTGGACGTTGTTACTGGGAGGTGAAGCAGAAGCAGACAGTTTTTGTAGCAGTCTCATATCAGGATATCAGCAGAACAGGGGGCGGGGTTGAATGTGGATTTGGATACAATGACAAATCTTGGTCATTGATTTGTTACAACATGAACTTTTACTTCAGACACAACAATATCGAAACTAAAATCCCGCTCCCTGTGTCCTCCAGAGTGGGAGTGTACCTGGATCACAGAGCAGGTATTCTGTCCTTCTACAGCGTCTCTGAAACCATGACTCTCCTCCACAGAGTCCAGACCACGTTCACTCAGCCTCTCCATGCTGGACTTGGGCTTTACGATAACGGACCCACTGCAGAGTTTTGTGAGCTCAAGTAGACAGGAGTGAACGAACATGCAGAGAGTTACATGCATTAAAATAAAGTTAAATGTATTGAAATAATAATAAAAATAATAATAATAATAAACAAGTATGAGGGGTTTTACCCTTGCACCAAAAGTTCTGTGTAATAATTTCATGATAATAAAATTTCTCTAGGCTCACCCTGTCATTCTGTGTTGGATTATGACCACCTTTTTGTGTCTGGAATTACAGATTAATACTTGAATTTAGCATCTTCCATCATTACCATAGTTAATCAATGTACTTTCTGTGCCGGTAATCTAATAAGCATTGCCAGCTTCCATATCTTATTACGCCCTGATGCCTTTTGCATCAGATAATATTTAGCAGACTTAGCTAGGAGAGTGACACCAATTATCAGGCTAAGAAGAAGGATTATAGAGATTACGTTCGATGTATCTGATTCAGGATTCGTGGCATTTAGGAGACATGGATTTTCACAGTGTTACATCTGTTGATTTATGACCTTTGTGTCCTGCGATTTGCAGTTTGTGATGTGTGGAATATGCTTTGCCCTGATTGCCTCACAGATATGGTGTGTGGTCTTTTTTTTAAAAAAAAAAAAAAAAAAAAGCAGCTTTATCATATTTCTGTCATGATCTAGTATTTGGTCTTGTTCATTTCATGCTGTGTGTAGCTGTACAGTGTATGTGCTTTATACATTTATCCTGCAGCTGTCCTGCATTAGAGGCGCACAGAGCGATAAAAATTATTCATGTGGATCTTGACGCACAGCATGATGATTCAAGCCCGGCTGGAAAACTGAGACTCTTGTTTAGAGAGGAATTAAAATCCAAGAAAAAAAAAAAAGTCTGCAAGAGAAAACCTGACAACCGATGATTATCAAGTATCTGGTGATGCATATAGGCTATAAATAATAAATATCTACAAATGTCTGCATAACTTTTCAAGTCTTGAGTATGATTTTAATCTGCCCAAATGCATTTCCCAGCACATACTGTGAGGAAAAAAAAAAAAAAAAAGCTGTAGTTCTTTCACTGCTCATTTGATGCGGCTGAAAATCTTCTCAGATGTAGGCAGCCAAGCCGCACTTTAATCACATAGTCATTGTGTGATTTTTGCAGTGAAAAAATCTATTGGACTACGAAGCCGAAACAACAAAAAACAGGGTGTTATTGGACACTGCATGTGTGAATTCTCTCTCAGATTTGATAATTATCTCCAAAATCAGGAGTTTCATTCCAAAGTAAAATGTACATAAACGGGCAAAACTTTTGCACACTCTCTGTGTGTATCAAGGGGCAGCACATCACGGGTTACGACAGAGGAAATGAGTCACCTCAAGACGTCTGCTTGCAAAATAGTTATGTTTGTGAGCTGGAATCATCAGTGGTTTAGAAATATCTACAGCTCTACTCCAGGTATCATTTTTCTCTCTTAATGGATATGCAGCATCTTGGAATGAAACCCCTTCAATGATCCCCCTTTTCATTTGATGTTTCTGTGTGTGTGTGTGTGTGTGTGTGTGTGTGATGTGTGCTGCTGTTGACAGTTTAGCACCTTAAAAGGATAAAACCCGAGTGTTGCCGCACTTATGAATATGGATGAGGGATATTGAACACCCACACGATGTATTTGCATCTGCTGTTCATTTATGAGTTCGTCAATCTTCACAACAAGACACCTGGGAATTGTGTTAAAAGACTCTCGCCGCAGTGGTTTATATCTGAATTATGGACCTAAAAATCATGCTGTCATTTTTACCAGAGGTTGTTTTTAAGTGTTACAGATTGCCAACTTTGGCGACTGTCCTGGAAGTGCGAGAAAATATTTCTTTAAAATGATTTATCCTCTGTGATTCTTCTCGGTTGGCCGAGCCCGTGAAATATTTTGGAGACTCATCACCGAGAGCGATGTTTTAATGGACAACATGGGCTGATAAAGTGAAGTCTATAAAAATACTGCATCCCTGCCCAACAGATAAGTTGAACCTCGCTGAATTGCACATAAACTGGTCTTCATCAGCCAATGAAATTTGCACAGCGGTTGTCTCTGTCAATGAAATTCAGCTGGGAAAAGAAAAGGAGCTGATGATTACTCTAGAGAGCATTTGCACGACAGGAAGTACAGACTTATTTTTGCTAGAAATCAGCATCAATCCTTCTGGACATTTGGCAAAAGTCTTAATAACTTATTAAATTAGATGAAGCTTACCTAAATCTAGTGCCTGCAATAACAATGCAAACCTGGGGTGGTTTTAAATCCAAACTTGCTTGAGAATTTGACAGATGCCAAATACCCTCCACCACCCACCGGTCCCCAAATCACACCCAACTTGTGGTGCCAGCGATTGAACAGCAAGCCTGTGCTCAGCCTCGTCCTGATCCAGAGACCGTCATTTACACATTTAGAGTTTTCAGTTAGCAAGTTACGAAGCTCTCAGAGTGCTGGCAAAAAAAGGCAAAGAAGGAACCCTTGTCAAAATATAATAATAATATAAAAATATCCATTACCTCTTTGATCATTCATCCTTGAAGGTTTGGTTCTCCATCGGGCAAAAGTTTCAGATAGTATCTGGATATCGGACACTATTTTTGGAACCACCTTCATTGAGCTTCCAAGCGAGCTGAGCTACTATAAGGTGAGGTGAAAACACCGCAGAGCGTTGATTGGTCAGAGAAGAATCTAAAAATTCACCTGTTTTCACCTCACCGTGTAGTATCGGATCAGCTCATCTGGAAGCCTGAACGGAGGTGGTATCAAAAATTTAACACAGAAGCCCCGCTGGTAGCAAAACACAACAAGCGAGACTCACAAAACTTGTGTCAGAGTTGATAATCTATCCATGTGAAAGATGACTTTTTTTTAGCAGATCTCTCAGTTACACTAATATTTTTCACGCAAGGCAGCCATTTCGTTTCAAGTTGGTCTTGTGGATTTTTAAAGACAAAACACTTGTGGGGGCTCTAATGGAAAAACTAGCCAACACGTCCACCGGCAACCAATGGAAAATGAAATCCAATGTAAAGTGGAGCCAGGGCAAGTAGAGCCTATACTATGTCATAGAAAAGCAAGGGAGGCAGTGTAGTTTGATCTCTAAATAGTGAATCTAGATAACTTACAGGGCTCGAGCACAAAGCTTCATGGCATTAGTTTCCTCCTCTGGGCTTCAGTTTCTTTACATGTCACTCAGAGAGAAAAACTGCACTTCTTTGCCTCCAGATCTGCTTTTGAGAAATGTCTCATAACTGGTCCTCATCTCCACTATCAATCCACAATCGAGCGTTTCCAGCGCCGCCGCCCGACTCCACTAAACTTTCGATTCACCTGTCATCGGCCTCCGCGTCAATATTGTTTTGTGCAGAGATGGAAAATACATTAGCAAGGCGGCCTGTGGCTATCTTTCAAACCTGACTCATTGATAAAACGAAAGCTCACTCAGTCCAGCTGTTAGTGCAGCATGTTGAAATGTGAGCATCTGCAAAAAAAAAAAAAAAAAAACATGAAAAAGGTGACTTCTTAAGCCATTAGTGAAATTAAGGTCAACCCATAGCGCCTTACAGTACCATTAGTCTATGCATTTGTTTAAATTATTATCATTATTGTGCACGGCCTTGTACGAATGGACACTCTAACCCTGACTGTGTTGGTTCTGTACTGTACCTATTGAGCTGCACTTTAAGGCAATTAAACTGAAATGAGAGATGAAGCTATAGTAAATGATTATTAACAATTCAAAGAGCTTAAATCCAGTATGAAGTGGGTGTCAGCTTGTACGCATGATAATTATACAATCTTCCCAGCGCCTGCGGGCTTTGTTCTGCATGTTTAATCACTTGTGGTGTTTTGGTGCAGAAAGATTTTCCCACTGCTTCTGCTCAACTTTCTCAGTTTAGTCGAAGTTAACTCGGTAACACAGAGGAAGAGGCTGATGAAAATGAAAATGCTAATAATGAAAAAAAAAAAAAAAACAGAATGGAGAAATGCAAACTGTTATCTGTGCAGGTGAGAAGCGGGGATTATAAAAACATCTCGCCTCAGAGCAATCGGCAAAACAACTGCAGAAAATCAATATTACAAGGTGCGACGCCGCTGCAGGGGAAACCCGAATCTGAATCACAGCAGAACAAAGACGAGGTGTAAACACGGTGTGTGGAAGAGCGAACCAACAGCATTTAGACGATGTCAGGTGAAATAGAAATGAATTAATATGGCCTCAACTTAGGGAAGAAACGATAGGGGGAGGGTGTGTGATAAAGAGTGGGAAGGTGTGTGTGTTTGTTTGTGTGAGAGAGAGAAAAAGAGAGTTACTGGAGTCTGGACTAGAGTTACTAGAGTGTGTATTAAGATTGTTGAAAGAGATTCATCAGTCACGACGAGAAGCGATTTATTTTATGTATTTTATGCTTTTTTCTGTATTTTTCTGTGTTCTATGTAGTTTGAATTGAATTCAAGGTAAATTTCAAGGGCAACATTTTTTGTGTGTTTTTTGATTTTTGTGTTTATGAACAGGCAATACAAGTTTTGAGACTGATGTCAAATGTATACACAGTGTCACCTGTCAATCAAACAGTGTGGGCGGGACCCTGGTGTCTTTCTCTTTGTCGATTTCCTGTCGATGAAGTTTGATCTTCAGCCCTGGTGGCTAAACTAGAAAAACGCATCACCTCCTTCCTTCAAAATAAGAACGCATCCTGTAGTTTACAAAATAAAAGCGTTATCCACAAATGACGTGACGAACACATCATAACCGAGTGTGGTGCTTTTGCTTTGAAGGCAGGATGTACAGCGTCTTTTTCAGCTGATTTCTGGCAAAGTTGACACAATAATATTATATGTTGTTTCAATACGTTTGCTGGCTGCCAGTGTATTCATGTGATGTGAGCAGAGAAACATACACTTCAGGTCACAGCATCACAGCACTGACAGCGTTAAGAAATCACACATCTGTAGGGGCGCTGCTGCTGGTCGGCGTCACAACCGCCCGCCATCGCACAGTTTCAGTTGATGCAATGCATTCTGGGAAGTTGAGTATAACCAGTAGGCTCATGCTGCATCCACAAAAAATCTTGAAAATCCAGCTTACATCCGGGCATTTCTTGCGTCCACAAAATCCAGAAACTATGCAGTTGGAACACACTACATACTCAGTTTGACGTCTCACATAGTGTGGATAGCAGTAGACCGGGTAAGCTCTTTCTTTTCTGCAAGACACACCCACAAGAGCTGTGATTGGCCGGCTAAGTTCTTGTACCTTTTCCCGCCTCTGATAGGACAGCTCACCTGACTTTAACCCTTTCTGACGTCTGCATCTCTCATCTGTTCTCAGCCACATCCCAGATTACCCTCTGCAGGTAATCCGGCGCAGGATTCCTTCTGTCATAAATGTCTAGATTAGAGCATAACTGCTGTAATTAAGAGAAGTTTCTGAAGGTTTGTTTGTTGGCTTCCGGTTTGTGCCGTTGTCCATCTCAGCTGTCTCTGCGCCTGCTGGCAGCACGTCTCCGCTCCCCTGTAGCCTGTTTGTTGTTCAACAGACTGCTTACTAATTTTAGACCCAGCGTGCACACAGAGCTGCTAATAGAACTGTGTATCTGTGTGTGTGTGTGTTTGTGTCTGTGTGTGTGTCAGATTAATTAGTTTCCGCAGAAATCTGCAGTTTCAACTTCTCTCTTCCTGCTCCATCTTCTCCAATCTTAGCACCTGCCTGACACAGAATCTATTTGTGTGAGTGTGTGTGTGTGTGTGTGTGTGTGTAGGTGTGAGTGAGTGAGTGAGAGAGTGTCTGCACACGTCATAATGTCTTTATTGAATTCGGTAAAACTCATTTACACACAATCTGTGTCTGCTGAGTTTTCCTGTGACTGCAGATTAATGTTGACATTTTTGTCTCGCTGGTAATTTATTCATTTCCATATTTCATGGGAACAAACAACAACAGAAACACAGGAACACAACAGTCACTACAGTGGATTTGCACTAAAACTAAGAACTCATGATGTTTGGTGGTGTTCGTTAGAGATTAGATAAGAAGAAGATTGATTTTCCAGCATTATTTTAGAGATATTTCATTTGTAGGGGACACTTTTTAGTTCAAACTGTTAAAGGAGTAAATAAAGTTTTTTTTTTTTTTTTGCTTGAATCCCCTATCTTATGAATTTTACATCAAAAGGTTAGTCTGAGGCGTAAGAGCTGTCAGCTTTGATCATGGGGTTTTATGCCTCTGCGTGAAAACACTGACTCCAGCAATAAAAACTCGAGAACAGACTCAACAGGCCACATAGTGTACGCTCTTTTTTTTCTTTACTTTTTTTTGCCTTTAGTCTTTTCTTGCAAAATGAGATCCCTCGCTTTTGTTCGCCAAATTGTCTCCTAACAGCAAACCTCGCTGTTGAAGTTATCAGGTTTCAAAAGCCCTCGGCGGATCTGTAGAACAAGACACAGTCACAGTTTTTACTTTATTTTCCTCAAAAATTATACACACAATAAGCTTTACTCCAAATCTATATCTTACTATTTAAAAGAACTTACACATCAGACACAGTGATTTATGGGAACAAAGTAGTCAGTCAGTCAATCACACAATCAATCAATCAGTCAATTTCTGCAGATTAAATTATAGTTATTTTTCAATTATTGACTGATAGAGATGCATTGAATATTGAAATGAAAAACTTTATATGGCTTTTTGAAATGTCTGAAACACTCATTTACTCACTTAAAAAATTTATAAAATTAAAAAAATGAATAAGATAAACAAGCAAACTTTAAAACTTTACTAAAATTAAAGCAATGAAGACATTGGAACAAAATAAAACAAGTAAAAACTAACTTAGCTATAAAAACTGAGGCTGAAAACAAAATCAATAATAAAAATCGAATACAATTATAAAATAGAAATTATATCTAAGCCAGAAAAGCCAGTGAGCTGCCACGCTGCAGCACCCTAACAACCCTCCATAACACTATAGCAACCACCTAGCAACCATCCACAACACTATAGCAACCACCTAGCAACCATCCACAACACTATAGCAACCATCCAGAGCACTATAGCAACCTCCTAGCAACACCCTGTCAACCATCCAGAACACTATAGCAAAGCACAATTTGTTTGTCATCCATTTAGTTCTTTTTAAAATTTAGATATTTAAAATTAAAATCTCTCCTCTTTTGTCACTTTTTCACATCGACTCCGTCTTTGTCCTGTCGCTGTGAAATGACTTGCTGGCCGACTTTGCTGTGAGCTGATTGGCCGTAGAAACAGGTGGCGCGCCCAAGAGACTCAGGGATGAAACTTCACTGATGCCCATAAGAAGAAAGAGCCAATACACACAAGTAACAGGATTCAACAGGGGAAATATAACTTAAACTCATAAACAGAAAACACAGTTAAACATATTCTACATAATAAAATGAACAGATCAGAGTAGAAGCAGCTGTGCGGTGAAGTGAATATGATCAGGCGGTGAGCAGTCGCAGTTTGGGAGAGAATGCAGATTACCTCCACGTATTGATTTAGTGACATCTGTGAGTTACAGATCGCCCTCTGCCCCTGAACCCAACCCAGGAAGAAACCCATCCATAACAACATCCATCCATCCATCCATCCATCTATCCATCCACCTGACCTCCCTCTGGTCCTCCATCCAGCATCCATCTTAACCCTCTGTCACACCCTGGACAGACAGACAGACAGACAGACAGACTGAAAGACAGACAGGAAGACAGACAGACAGACAACCACAGTGGCAGTATCGCTGCACGTTGCTGAGAACAGAAGGTTCACTTCTGTATTTTTCATTAGTTTTTATCTTAACTTTTTTACTTTTGAGTTCAGTCTAGTTTCAGTTCGTTTCCAGACTGGGTTTGCTCAAAATGTTCAAAATGTTTAGTTTTTGTTGATTTTTTTATTATAATATTGGGCGGTGTTTGTCCGGGACAAAATTGCAGAAGTTCAGAATGGGTAAAGGGTTTTTTTTCACACCTACCTTTACTTTTTAGTTAACTAAAATAACCTCGGTACACTCAGTGTCCACTTCCATTTTCCACTTTTATGCAAAGCAGTTGCTCCTCCACACACTGAGTTAGGGACAAATAAAAAGTATAAAGTGTGCAGACAGACTCAAGGTGTTCAGCTACTGTGTGAGTTGATGGTAGAAGGGATTTAAGTCACTTTGGTTGTATGGGTGTTGGTTCCTTCATCACCAAAATGGCCGTTCACATGGCAGTTTTGCATCATGCTAGTTGTCTGGGAGTGGCGTGCTGCAGAAATCTGTCCAAACAAAGCATGTTGACGTTGGTTTATTCTGCCGCACACAGAGGGAACAAACTTCCAGAGGAGCTGAAATGACTAGTTTTATACCTAAAATGCTCTTTATTCTCTTCTCCTAAGTTATTTTTTAGTTGCCATATTCTTTATTTCTCCGTCTGTCTCCTTATGTAAAGCACTTGTGTATGAAATGTGACATGCAAATAAAAATTCAAATTCTGTTTATGGGGAAATCGGAGTTTAAATGATAACGTAAAGCTACACACTGTCACTTACCTTCCCTCTTGCAGTCATTTCCTTCATTTCTGTGCCTGACGCTCTTTTTTTTTTTTTTTTTTTGCATGTTTCATCTGTTCCTCTCCCTCGTCTCTCCGTCTGCTCAGATCCAACAAACTCACCTCCCAAAGAGAGGTGGAGCCGGCAACACTGCCTACTGCTCTCTTGTAGGGCGATATTCTTAAATTGAGAAAGATAAAACATTTCCTCAGATAACCAAAAAACAACACACCGTCTGAGAAGAAGACGGTGCCACCTTTGCAAATATGTTTTCATAGACAGGAGTGGCATTAACGAAAAACACACACACACAGCATTATACACTCAGCGTCCACTTTATCAGCTCCACCTGCACAATCTAATCCAGTCCAATACAACTGTTGTGCCATAAAGTTTCCTTTCCTGCTGCCTATAATGCTCATCTTTTCTTGTTGTCACAGTAATAGAGGTGTTCATTCACTTCTATGTTTGGCATTGAGCTCATAGTTAGTGCTGCTGTTGTACTGGACTGCATTTTACTGACAGCTGTTTCCAATATTCTGTCCCCATCCATTGTATATAAATAGGGAGGACAAAAAAATAGAAACACCTCTCAATATAATGTATTCCAGTACAAGACCTCTGCAAACTACAGCCTCAGTAATAAACATAAACATAGAATTAAATTGACACATTCTCCACAATGTCAACACAAGTTATAAACTTTGTTAAAAGGTAGAATTTAATGACCTGAGCTGCATTAGACTGTACAGGAGGAGCTGATAAAGTGTATAATTCACGGATAAATTTGTCTGTTCATTTGATTGATCATGTTTGTCTGATGTTACTGAACCATTTGTTGTTGCTGAATCTGGTTATTATCTGTTATTTAGTGTTTTTTCCCGTTGGGCAATAAGTAATTCTTTTGTATTTCAAGCCACAATTGAATTTAATTGAAAAGAAAAGAGATGACAGAGAGAGAAAGATTGTGATTTAAACGGAGGAGGAAGAAACAGAGGAAAAGAGAGAGAGACAGCACTGCAGGCATGCTTATAAAATAAGACTAACTTGGGCGACTCCCTCCAAATCCTCTAATTCTTTTCTTTTCTATGTAGGTCAATCAATTCCACAAGCTCTGGTTGCAGCCGCTGCAGATGCTCGTTTCCGCATCCGGCTCGCATTTGATCTGCATCTCAGACTCAGAGCTCTTTTTGGAGATCAATACCGCTCCGTCAACGAATATCGTGCTGCTCGTTTGGCTCTGTGAAGTTTGGTCGTCGGTGTTTTTTTTTTTTTGGTTGATCGATCCAGATTTTTGAGCGAGCGAACATCTTCTGTAACTGTCTCTTTTACATACGTGTGAATTCTCAAATAATGTGTGAATGAGTAGGAGAAAGACAGAGAGAGAGAGAGAGAAGGTGTGAGAGTGTGAGATGGAGAGGAAGAGAGACTCGCAGAGGGAGACAGTTGTGGCAAATAGAGAGGAAGTGCGGGGAAAAGAGGGAAAGAAGGAAAGAGAGAGAAAGAAAGAGAGAGAGAGAGAGATTAGAAGATGGGGGAAAAGTAGACGTGTCTGACAGAGGACGTTTGACACCGAGAACATTCCAGCCCATTTCACATTCCAGCTATTTTAGCACCTCATCATGCCTAATTAAACCTCTTTCTCACAGTAAGCGGCCACACACACACACACACTCACACACACACACACACACACACGCGCGCGAGGTATCATTAATGTCGTCACTGCAACTTTCATTTGAGGTATTTGATTCACTACACACACCGAGATATATATATATATATATATATTTATATTTATACACAGAGACACACACGGATGACTCACGCGGCTATTTTGAATCCCAAACTGGCATCCATTTACAGACAAATGAAGGTAATCTCACTAATGATAATAATCACTACATCCTAATTATAATAATAATGACGGGTCATGGCTTCAGGTCGTTGAGATAAGAGGAAACTTTAATGATCACTGAAGAGAAACTGAGTCATGGCAGCAACAAACTATGATCAGACAGACGAAAGAAAAGTAGAGTATGGACAGAAAATATCATAATATGAGGAAAAATATCAAACTGTAGCAGTGGTGTAAATATGTACAAATCTGATGTCTTCAGCAGCAGAGCAGGTGAGGTTTGATCTGAAACAGGAGGCATGAAGAGAGATGCAGGGCAGAAAGGCTGTCAAATAAATGAAATATGAAAATATGAGATAAAAACATTAGCAGGTGTGGCAGTTATTAGGCCTAAATCTATTAATCGTAAGCAGTGCTGAATACTCTGTATTATGAACATGTTTGAGTAAATGAATATGTCACACTTTGCTCCAAAATCAATAAAACATAAACAAATGATATATAAATATGTAGATAAATAGGTGAATAAACAAACAAACAAAGTTCACTTGCAAGAAAGGTAGAAGGCAAAAAAAAATAAAAATAAAGATAAAAAAAAAAATGTTTCAAGTCAAGTCAAGTCAAGGTAACTTTATTATCCCCAATGGGGCAATTTGTTGTGCAGCCAGCACAGAGAACACTCCTCCATACATACATGGACATACAACTCATCAAGACAGTGGACATGATAAATAAATACAACATAAAGAAAAAAAAAATACAATAAAACCAATGCAAACCAATGAACCGTACTAGTTAAAAAACTAGTACGGTTCACCACACATTAAATAAATAGATATAGATGAATAATAAATGAATAAATAAATAAACTGATAAATAAATGAATGAATAAATAAATAAATAAATATAGTATACATATAGTTTAGCAAATAAATAAATAAATGAATATCAGAATCATGGTTTCATTTTTAAATCCCTGAAAAATAAATCAGTATTTATACAGATTGCAGCAGGTGGAATCAGAATCAAAGTGCCAGGATGTGTGCAATGAGCACGATATGAGAATCAAAAAAAAAAAAAAAAAAAAGAAAAAATAAGAAAAAGATTGATTTGCAGCAGTGAATGTGTGTCGCTTTCACATTAACAAGTCTGCAGACAGTCACACCTCTCTGCGAATTCGCCATCAGCACCCAGCAGGAAGCATTCTGTGAGTTTCTTTACCTCCCTTTGTTAATAATAATAATAATGATAATAATAATAATGATAACACCAAGGGTTAGGGCCTGTGACTGTAGCTGCTCTGTAACTCGACCCAAACAGAAAAGCAGAAAAAGTTTCAAAGCATAATGACTGCGGTCAGATGATGTGATGACGCAGTGTTCAGGAACCACACTCATCACGCTTTGCTAATAATCACCTCTTTCATTTCTGGCTAATGGCGTAATATATTTATCACGCTAATGGCGCTTTGCCTCTGGAGGACTGGAGCGGCCCGTTCACCGGAAACAGAGAGAGGGAGAGCGTCTTCCTGTAATGACAGACACGACACGACGGCGGCGACCCGGACTGCACGGCGGAGGATAATGACTGTGAGTCAGACACCTGTAGCCGTGACGACCACGCAGACGGCTGATGGCTGCACCGCCTCTCGCCTTTCCTCAAGCTGTTTCCAGGTTTCAGCTGCAGCGTTTCACAGCAAACCCGCCCCGCTGTCTAATCTAACCCACACAATCAGGGGCCCTGCCAGGGAATTTGGCCCCCATCGGGCCCCAGCGCCACAGGCCACGCCCACCCTGCACAGCTCCTGGCTTCACACGACTCTGCCTCTGTCTTGTGTCTTGTAGTTCAAAACCTACAGTACACCCTCTATAAGAAATGTGCTAAACGCCGTCTTTTACAGTGTAAATGTAATAATTATTGTTAAATTATAAGATTCTCTTAACACTAATGACTTAAAAAGTACAACTTAAATAAAATCAGTTAACATAATCATCCCAAAAGACTGAAAACAGCAGCTGATTTTTTGACAAAGTATAAAAACACCAACAAGAAAATAAGCAGCTGTGAGTGGAGGAAGAACAAAAGACGACTGTCGCCCTTTCTTTCGTCTCGCCTCTTTTTCCTTTTTTTTCCTTTCTTTTCATTTTTGGAAACCGGATTTCTTCTTGGGCAGCATGACCGCTCCCCCCTCATCGTGCAGAAACAGGGGGCGCTCAATGTGTTAGCTTTTTGGTCAGTGTCGATATTTTCTTTTCCTGCCAAAAACAAATACATTGTTAGTTTTATTATGTTATTTTGAATGAAATATACTTTTAACGGAGATGTTTTAACAATTTAATATTGATTTTTTTTTTTTAACTATTTTTTGCATCGTCTTAACTTTCCCCCCTCATAATGCACTGTTGGACAAAATACTGCACGGCACATCAGAACCTACAGTGAATTATTACGATCACACCACAGCTTCATCATCAATTCATTATTCATTAGTGCTTTTTCATTTTTATTGATTCATCATTTATTGTCCAGCTGGAGGAAATGATTCCACAAAGAAAAGTAATTTCTCTCCTCAGTGTAGCCGCTGACATCTTTGCTAATCATGATATTTTTATTGAACTACCTTTTGTAGCATTTTACCTGGGATTCCTCTTTATTTTACCGTTCTTTCCATCTGTCTTCCCGTTTAAATATCTCCTGCAAATCTTCCATATTTTTATCCTTTCTGAAAAACATTATAATAATTAAAGAAAAGGTTGATGTTAGGCATAGATGTGTTTGCGATATTCACTTCCAGTAAAGCAGATGGCGTAACGTCTAGTGATGAAAGTCT